>NW_028300915.1:712500-955000 GCF_049000335.1 Polistes dominula
ATAATCAATCGTCAATTGTCAATTGTCAATTGTCGTCGTCTTCGTCATTTTTTAAACTTTCGTTTTATCTTCGTTTTATCTCGACGAGATTTTTTTTTTTTTTTTGCGATGAAGGAGAGTACACGAATTGATATGTTTGATTTGTCCCCTTTTTCTTTTATTTATTTATTTATTTATTTATTTATTTATTAAATAATTAATTATCCTTCATTTTCTCTTCCTCTCTATTGTATTTTCTTTTTTTGTTTTGTTTTTTTGTTTTCTTTTACTTTAAACATCGACTTTGTTGCAATTATTATCTTATCAGCAAAAAAACTCCCATTGTTTGGTATATATATATATATATATTTTGTTGTTTTGCAAATAGTTATATTATAACGATTATAATTAATTAATTATAATTAATTATTATTATTATTATTTAAGATTCGATCTGTTTTTTTTGTTTGTTTTTGTTTTCTTTTTTTTTGGATTTTTCTTTTTCTTTTCGTAATTATTATATGCATTAGATAATTTTTTTTTTTTTTAATCTCGTTTTATCGACTATTTAAATAATAATCGTTTTTTTTCTTTTTCTCTTTTTCTTTTTTTTTCATTCGTACTACCGGTTTTTCGACTACTATACTTTTGTTATTTTGTTGAATTTTTTTATTTTTATTTTTTGTTTTTTTTTTATTAGTTAGTTAGTTAGTTAGTTAGTTAGTTAGTTCGAATCAAAGGACTTTGAATTATTCCCGTAGGATCAAGGAGAGCTCGTAAAACGAGCGTAACCAGGAGCTAGACGAGACCTCTTGTATCATAAAGACGTGACCCATCTAAGGTTTCAGATAAACCTAAGCTCATTCTCGTCGTTCGCGTTAAAAATACCGTTCCAAGGGTTAAACTCAATACCAATAGAAATTGAGATTGTCCAGTAATTATTCCATTTAATCCACGAACATAATTCCCGCTGGCACCGCTGCAAGTATCCTTCGATTTCAGGTCCAGTTTCGCTGTAAACAAATTTAAAACAAATCCATCAACATTATTTCATTCATTTATTTGCAATTTATTGTATTTAAAAAAATAGTATCAAATGTTTAAAAAAAAAAAGAAAAAAAACTTTAATGTGTCGATAATTATTAAGGTGGGACGATACTATGATTTATATGATTATTGCAATTATTTATAAATAAATTGTTTTAATTTTTTACATTAAGGAGACAAACAACTTTTTTTTTATTTGCAAAATGTTATCTGTATGTTATGTTTGCAAAATTAATATTTTTTATAAATATATCATTTATTATTATTAAATATTAAATTTATATATATATATAATTAAGTTTGACGAATTTTCTTCGTTAAATAATATTTAAATAAACTTCATTAATTGTTAATAAATGTTATTCATTCTATTATAAATAAAAAAATATAATATATATGAATATACATTTATTGTTTATTTAATAAATATTGTTTTAATTAATTATATGAAATATAATTGATTAAAACATTTCAAGTATTCAAATTATTAAAGGTAGAGTGTGTGTCAATTTTGTTTTCAAATTACAGAGAGAGAGAGAGAAAAAGAGAGAGAGAGTTTACTTGAGCGTATTTAAAGAGAAATCTCTTCTCGTTAATATACCTAGCAAAATACCTGGCAAAATACCTGGCAAAATACACCTGGTTAATCTATTGAACGAATGAGAAACATATTTTTGTTAAAATATCTACGAAATTCTTCGTGAACGAACCGAACGAACCGAACGAACAAGGATTCATAACAACCTTTTTCTTTTTTTATTCTTTTCCTTGTTAAACTTGTTCTATGAAACGAATACGAATAGAAGAAGTAGGAAGAAGAAGAAGAAGAAGAAGAAGAAGCTTTTTGAGCTTTTTCTCTTAACAAGGAAGAAGAGAAAACGAGTTTACGCGTTATTTGCTCAAAATCATAGTACCGTGTAAAAGTTGAATTTGTTAAAAGACAACAAGTGTATTATTCTATCTTTCATATTATTATTATTATTATTATTATTATTATTATTATTATTATTTCCATATCGTTGAATCGAAACGAGAATTCAACTCATTTTTCCTCCATTTTATTTTTTTCCTTCTTCTCCAAATGATTATTATTATTATTATTATTATTTCAAGTGTAAGATTAAGTTATCTACTTTGTTTAGATAATATAATAATTAAAATTATAGACAATATTTCTAAGGAAAATGTATAAAAACATCTCTTTGATAATTAATTTTTTACTTGTTTTTATAACAAATGTTAATAAAAACACAAATCAAAATCATTTCATTGTCAATAAAACACAAATCAATGAACACAAATATTTCTGATAAATATTTCATTTTACATTTTTACATAACAAATCTATATTTTCAAGTATATTATTATTCAATATTAAAACAAATTATAAAATAATTCATTGTCAATAAAACGCAGATCAATGAACACAAATATTTATGATAAATATTTCATTAGTAATTTTTACACGACAAATATTTTCCAAAAATAAAAAAAACCACTTTCATATAATTTATTATATTATATTTATTATATATTTATATTATACTCTTTTATATAATTTATTATATCGAATAAAAATGTGTTGCATTAATAAAACGTATAAAAATAAAAAATAAATTGCAGACCTATATATATATATATATATATATAAAAGGGTACAATAATTTAAATAGATAAAAGAAAAAAGATGAAAAAATGGGGTGGGCCTTTAGAAGAAGCAGAAGAAGAAGCAAAAGAAGAAGAAGAAGAAGAAGAAGGGTGCGGTTGAATCGCAAAAAGGGGTGTTGGAGGGAAGGAGGGATTTTGATCGTCGTGCCCCCTGTACGAAAGGAACGAACGGAGGAGGAGGATGGAGGAGGAGGATGGAGGAGGAGGATGGAGGAGGAAAATGGTAAATGAGAGAAAGAGAGGACACGAGAGGGTGGAACTGGCCGGCAGGCAGGCACTGGCTGCCGATCGATGCCGCAGCATCGTCTATCTCTCTCTCACCCTTTATCTTTCCCTCTCTTTCACTCATTCTAGTTTCCCTGTGTTTCAAACTGCGTGTATACGTGCGTAAATATTCGTGTATATATATATATATACACACACATACACACATGTATTCACTCACGTACGCAGGTACGCAAATGAACGAACCGAATCGGAGGTTGTTTTTGTGTCCTACGTTCAACTGGGTATACCATCTGAATTGACATATAGAAGGTTTAAGGGGGTTAGGGGTTAGGGTTGGGGGTTAGGGTTGGGGGTTGCTATCGTCGCAGAATCGTGCCTCGAAGGTTGACCGACTATCTCTATCCTTTTTCTTTTTTTTTTCCTTTTATCCTTTCGATTCTCCGAGGATTTCTCTTCCTATGTCTCCTCTTTTCTTTTCTTTTCGTTTTTTTTTTTGTTGTTGTTGTACTTTTCAAAGAGACAGGGACATCGAATCCCTGCCAATTTAAAAACTTTTTTCCCTTGAAATGAGAAAATAAAATAACTATACAATACCAATATATATATATATGTGTGTGTGTGTATCTATTCTTTAAAGAGAACGATATTTAATACAAAACACATCTACTATTTCAAAAATCATATAACATATAAACTAAACTGTATATATATTAGGGGTGCACCGGCACGCGTTGCTGCTGTGGCTCATAAACAGTCCGATATACACACTTCAAAATTCTACAAACACTAATATAGATCTTAATGTAATATTTCAATTAACACACGATTTACAAACTGGAATCGAATAACTTCGATTATCATCTCGAATATTCTCTATAATTCGAATATCGACTAACTTCATCAACCTATAAACTTTTCGAATGACAATTTATAAATGAAAAATTAATTAAATAAACAATTTAAATTGGTCCGAATTGTAAATCTTAAACAATTATCGAATCCACCTGAAGACACACTCACTACTTTTCCGAAAAGTAGTGAGGTCGGTTCATTGGGACCTTATTCTTATGTCGCATACCTACGTGGTTATCTCTGTTTATTCTTCTACCTTTCTATCGCTCCTACGTACAATCAGGTTTAGTATTGTAATAATATGTGTCCACTTTTTTGTAGTATGCAATCGCACACAAACACACACATATACAACCAGGAGCGATAACTACGAAGCATAGCATAAAGAGGAGACCGAGAATAGGAAAAACTGTATAGCTACATTCCGCTCAATCCTATATGTTTGTCTTTTTTTCTCTCATTATTTAGTATAGTAGCCGTTTCATAGCTTCGTTACATAGCTCCGTTTCCGTTTATTCACTTTTCAGATCACTCCCATTGTAAAGAAGTTTTCACTTTAAAAAGAAAAATTAGGCGAAACAATTAAAATTGTCAAACAATCGACACATTAAATTTGTATATAACCAAAAGGGGTAGTAGGGTTTCGGGGCTTGTATAGAGAGTGAGATCGATCGGTTGCCGGCAAACGGTGCTCGATGGGGGGTTGGGGGTTAGGGGATGGAAATGTGATGGTGGTAGTGGTACTGCTGCTGAAGCTGCTGATGGTGGTGGTGGTGGTGGTGGTGGAAAACGTGCGGCAACGCGTCGATAATAATTCGACGAGTGATTTCTACTAGTAGCACCCCAGCACCCCAGCCCCTCCAACCCCTATCCTGGTGTAATCACCTTTATCTCTTGCGTACCTTTTAATACGGTCATACCCTCCTCCCCCCTCCCCTCCCTTTCTACTCCTCCTCATCCACTTCTCGCAATACCCAGCAAAGCCCTTTTACCATCGGCCAACCAACCCAACTCAACCCCAACCCCAACCCCAACCCCTTTCGTTCAGCTCGACGAATTTCGTGATTTCACGCGTTTCTAACCATGCTGACGAAGCTAAAATTAATCGTTTGTCGCTTGCTATTCGCGTTTATATTCGCATGTTATATGAATTATATATATATGTATATATGTATATGTATAGATATAACACATATTCAGTTACCAGTTCGACCATCCGGTCAATCCGATCCCCTCAGATCGCGGTACTACGCGTCCGTTTGTCCAACCGTGCAAATAATTGCCCACTCGTCTCTTTCCACCCTGCCAATTCTATCTATCTATCTATCTAGATATCTAGATATCTATCTTGTTTTTTGTTTTTTTTTTTTATCCCTTTTCTTCCTTTTATTCCACGGAATTTTCATTTTCATTTTCATTCGAATCGTTCGAGGATTGTATTGAAATATTTTGGATTTTAATTTCAATTAATTTGATTAATTTTAATTAATTGTACTTTTGTATTATTATTTAATAGTATATTATAATTATTATATGTGACAATACTTTTTTTATTTTATTTGTAATCTTTTTAATTTATATATATATATATATATATAAAATAATATAAAAATTTAATAATACAAAATAATATAAAAAATTAAAAAATAATATATTAATAATATTGTTGGTAAAGGTAGTAAACTCATTTACTAAATATCAAATATTATGTATATTTTTATATATATATTTCTTCCGTGCACGTTTTTGTAATTGAACTCCTCCTAAACAGCTGGACCGATTTTAATGAAATTTTGTGTGTGTCTTAAGGTGGATTCGATAATGGTTTAGCGTTACAATTCGGTCCAATTTAAGTTGTTTATTTAATTAATTTTTCATTTATAAATTGTTATGCGAAAAGTTTATAGGTTGATGAAGTTAGTTGATATTCGAGTTATAGAGAATAGTAGTAAACTCATTTACTAAATATCATCAACACTGAAGAATATTATTACAATACTAACGCTTACCATAGAACATCTTCCCTTCTAAGAAACAGAATAGGGTGAAAGAAACAGGGGGATGATATAGGAGAAAGATGAAAGCATTGATAAATCGTTTGGTACAAGTAATTTATAAAAATGCCATTTAACTCTCATCGTCAATGGAACTAGAAATGTTCGTGAATTGTAAACCCGTGTGGTGTTCACGAAAAAAAAAAAAAGAGAACGATGAGAAAAAATCGTAGATTCTTTGTGAAAGGTGAACGAAGTGAAAGAAAATGGCTGAACTTCTGTGTCAAAGGATTCGAACGTTTATTGCTATTGGATGGATAGGATTATACGTATCTCTAGTTTCGATCAATTTTTTTTACTAAAGGATAAATGTTTTTCTTTCACGAAAAACAAAAAACAAAAATAAAAAAAAATCCTTTCTCAAGTGCAGTCAAGGGTTGGGGGAAATTAAAAATGAAAGTCAAGCTAGCAGCAATCGATTAGGCGAATGTCGAAGTAGTAAGTGGATACAAACGGTGTTGAATATCAGACGGCAATTACTTGGAAGGTCATTCATTAGTATTCCACATTATTCGCATGCATATGCATACGTCTAAGGGGGTGGGGGGGTGGGGGTAGCTACGCGGCTCGTGACTCGGTGTCCTCGAACTCTGCTCATAAATGAGCAGACCCTCCTCCACCACAACCAACCAACCAACCAACCAACCAACCCTTCCTTCTTTCCTACCTTCCTTTCTCTTTCTTTCACCCTCTTGAAAGATCAAGAACACTTTACGCGTTAGTTCGCATTAGATTTCAATCTAAATTGATATTAGGAAAAAAGTAACACGTGTGTCTAACACAATTCGGAAAATATTACCACCCTTACTTGCTTGCTTGCTTGCTTGCGTGTTACGACCAATCTTAAATTGTTATCATCGTCTTATCATTTTTTATTCTATGATTGAAAAAAATGTAGGTGAAAGTAGAATGAAAGATGGAAAATACGAAATAATAATGTAACCCTGTTCTAAAGGTGTTACAATTTTTATTATTATTTAATTATTATATATTATTATTATTATTATTATTATTATTATTATTATTATTATTATTAAGTGGCATTAGGATCTCGAAAAAGTTCATTGCAACAAATACCAAATCCCGCCATTGTTCACGTCCCTGAGAGCGGGAGGACTCTTCTTCTTCAAAAAAAGTTTTCTCCTTGACAAAAAACGGGGAGAAGAAAAAAAGAACTTATGGTAATGGTTAGCATAAGTTTCCATGGTATCTAATCAACCATTAAGATCTACGATTCTTCTTCTTCTTCTTCTTCTTCTTCTTCTTCTTCTTCTTCTTCTTCTTCTTCTTCTTCTTCTTCTTCTTCTTCCTACCTTTTCCCAAATTTTTCCAAAGTTTTACCCTCACTGTATCTACACTCCACCCTTTTCCCCAAGGCCCCACACCCTTCAACAATCCCATCTTTCTTTTTCCTGAAGTTTTCACGAAATATTTTCATTTTAATTGCTTTCCAAGGAAAAACCCTGAACGAAGGTAAGCCTTACGGCCGGATATTACTGGAAGAAGAGACTACGTAACCGGTTTCTTGAGTGCTGCTGTTCCTGCCTTTTTTCTTTCTTTTTCTTTTTTTTTTTTTTCGTACACTCTGCAAAAAAACGCTTCGTCAGCGAACACAGAAAATCGACTAAAGCCTCCCCCTCCTCCTAGTATTCCCCACCCCTCTCCCACCCCTCCACGTTCTTTTACTTCTTTTTCTCATCATAATCATCATCATCATCATCATCGTCATTTTTGTTTTTGTTTTATCGTCTTTTTTAATCCCAACGAAATGATTTTTCTATCTCTGGTGCTTTCTTTTTTTTTCTTGTTCTTCATTTTTTTTTTTTTTTTTTTTTTTGTAATCGTTTCAATCGTTTTAAATTGCGAAGCACCAAGATGGAAAATTTCTTTTTCTTTTTATATCCATCCTTTTACTTTTTCTTTTTTTTTTTGTAGATATTTCCATTCTTATGGTTAAAAAGAGCGATGAAAATATGATGCATCGGGTTTTCTATGTATATATGTGTTTATGTGTATGTGTTGATGTGTATTGGGAAAGGTATCTTTCGTTGTTGGTTGTGTTGGTTGTGTTGGAGGGGGGGGGTGCCGTTATTGCATTCTCGTATTTCTTTCTACGTGTTTTATGTTCTCATCCATTTTGACGACAGCCTTCGCCTCATAACAACAACAACAACAACAACAACAAAACAACGGGAGAAATATAAACCCATTTTGGGTATTCATAGTTGTTTTACGACTAGTAGACGACGAATGCCCAAACGTATTCTTCCTTTACCTTTGCCTATTCTATACAGAGATTCTACGGATATTTCTAGATAATTCATAATGAAATTATATATATATATATATATGAAAATTGTTTAATCAATTTAGAATAGTTAACAATGAAGATATGAAAATTGGCTTTATAGAAAAATTGGAAATTAATCTTGACAAAAATATTAAAGAAAAACAATTAACAGGAGGAGGAGTATATTCAAAATTGTATTGTAAACAATAAATTTGTAATAAATATATTAATAATAAATAAATGTAGTAAACAAATAAAATCTGTAATCAATATAAGTAATAATTAAATGTAATAAAAAAAAATAAATAAATCAAATTGTAAATAATAAAAATAATGTTATTTAATCTATTATTTCAAATGTATTCGTGAAAAATACTACGTAAGTTTTTAGCCTATTAGAAAAATAACTTAGTAATAAATATAGTAAATAAATATTATTAAACAAATAAAATTGTATACAATAAAAATAATTTTATTTAGCATACTAAAAAAATCAAATTGTTAATAATAAAACTACTACTTTTGTCAAAACCTATTATTTCAAATGTATTCCTGCAAAATACTACGCAAGGTTTGAAATAGGGTTTATGTTAGTTAGTTTATTTGATGCAAGCAAATGTTCACGTTACTCTCTTACTCTCTCGCTCTCTCTCTCTTTCTCTCTTATTGCGTGTCGACAAAATGTTTGCCGACAAAATTTGCGTCCTTCGATGAGCTTTACCCGATAGAATAATGCGATTAACGATAAACTTGTTACGAGCGTTGACGTTGCGACACCGGAGGAGATTGTTGACAGAGTCAAGTGTAAATGATCATTAGTTCGATTCAACCCTCACCGGAAGTGATGATAGACAGACAGAGAGAGAGAGAGAAAGAAAATAAAAAACGAAGAATAGTAACGAGTTTGTTACCATAAAAAAGAAAAAACAAACCCACCCTTCTCTACATTTCACAAAATGGGGAATTTGTTTGGAATTTGTTTGGAATTTGTTTCAATTATTTCTACTATTTCTTTCTGAATAAAACAATTTCACATTCTTTTACTGTTTGATTGAAGAATTATATTTTACGTTAATTTGCAAAGTGAATTTTGACATTTTGATTCTATCATATTTGAATATATATATATATATTTAATATATTCAAATCAAATATCATTTTACAAGTTAAACTATATTATATAGTGAACAATCTTCCACAAATCGTTAAATAGTGCATTCGTACGATACTATGATCGTTTTAGATAATAGAACATAGGACTAAATCTCATTCGATTTGATTCGTCGTTACTCTAATTGCAAACCGCCTTGGCCGGCTTATAGTCATAGGTTATTCGACCATAAATCTCCTCTGTACATATATATATATATACACATATATAGATATATATATATAATACTCGCCTAATCCAAACGATCGTACGAGATTTCGAGATGATTATATGAATACTTGCATATATATATATATATATATATATATATACATATCTATATATATAATATATGAATGTATGTATGTGTGTTTCTATCTATCTTATTTTATGTATATATGTATGTATGTATATGCAATGTATGCGTATGTATTTTATGATCACTGAAATCACATTCTCTTATAACGTATGCATGTATGTATGTATGAATGAGTATGTATGTATGTATGCATGTATGTATGTATGAATGTGTAGGTATGCATGTATGCATGTATGTATGTATGTATGTATGCATGCATGTGTGTAGTATGTATTTTATGGTAACAGAAATCACATTCTCTCGTTTGTATGGTTACGCCAATGATATGTGTATATATACACACGTACGTTTAACACACACAAATATATAGGGATCATTGTGTCGATGAGAATGACACGTTCGTCCGCTCGCAGCCGCGCTTATTATACTATTAATCTTCTACGGGGTTAGGTGTGAAACGTGTGAAATTTCACACTCGAATCACGCGCTTCCCTATTTTAATACCAATGTTCATTATTCATCTTCCTATATTCATCTTATCGTTTTTTTTTTGTTTTAATTATATTTGTAATTATGTTTCTTTCTTTCTAAATTTGTGATAAATATTTTGTTTTATTTTTATTAAAAAAAAAATGTTATTTATTATTTATAATGTAGAGATGATAATTGGGATTGTAGTAAAATCGAAAAATAATATAAAAATATAAAAAATTAATTTTATAATTATTATAAACCTATATATATATCTTCTTAATATATATAAATTACGTGTGACGTTGTTTGTCCGCAATGGACTCCTAAACTACTAACCCGATTTTAATCAAATTTTGCACAATGTGTGCAGTTTCATTCAACTTGAAATATAGGATTGTTTATATCTTAATTTATAATCGAATTATTTGTTTATTAACAAAGAGTCGGACTGATCGTTAGCCACAGCAACGTGTGGCGGGGCACCCCTATATATATATATATATATATATATACATATCTTCAATTTGTACACATAAAATAAAAATGACCAACTTGTTTTTCTGCATCATCAACATTTGCATAAAATGTTTCGGTAGTTTTGTACTTGAAATAAAAAAACAAAAAAAAAAAATTCCTATAATAAGGCAAATGTGAAAGTTAGTTTAAATATAAATAGAAATAATTACTTTTTGTAAGATCGTAGAAGATAGGAAGTTAGGTTTTGCGGTTACGCCAATGATACTGTGTAAACGTATCCATTAGTGCCCGTGACAACGACACGTTCATATGCATGTCTACCTTAACCGCCGTGCGGTTAACCTTTCAAAGCCCACCGACGTAATTATAAAGCAATGCTGTGTATCGTCGCCGCGTTGTTCTATTTACGGCGACGAGTACCCCCAGACACCCCAGACACCCCAGACACCCCAGACACCCCACACACTAGAGAGTAACATTATCTAACTAGTCTAATTTTTATTTTATTTGTTCTTTCTTGTTGTTGTTGTTGTTTTTTTTTTGCTTTCCTTCCAAATTTTTTAACGAGTTATTATCAATCAATTATAAACATTGTATTTATTTAATTATCTCTCTCTACTTTGTTTAATTATTTTTTTTCTCAGCCAATTATCATTTGAGGGTGGTAGGTGACCACCCCTCTTTGTGTTTGTTTTATTTCTTTCTTTATTTTCTTTTTTTTTGTGAATTTTGGTAAAAATATTAGTTAAGTGACATTTTTCAAATTGTTAAGGAATTTTCAATGAATAAAAACAACAACAACAACAACAAAAAATATATATTATTTATATTATATAATAATTAAGAAGAAGAAGAAGATGAAGAAGATAATTTTATTTATCTTATTATCACATCTTTGGAATAAGATTAACTACTATGTTTTATTTTGTTATTAATTATTTGTTCTAAGCCAATTATCATTTGACCATCTTCTACCCCAGCCCACCCTTTGTGTTTTATTTTCTTTCTTTATTTTTTTTTGTTCCTATTGAGAGATACAAATATTAGTTAAATGACATTGTTCAAATGATTAACTAAAAAATATTAAATCATTTTTTTGTTTTTTTTTTTTTATTACAATTTTATTTATTTATTTGATTATCTCTTAATATGAGAGCTTTTCCTATCATTTATCATCAAACGGTATAATACGAATTTCTTTTTTTTTTTATCATTCGTTTATTCTGTTATTTAATGAAAAAAAGAAGAAGAAGAAGACAAAAAAATGGGGGACAAACAAAAAGAGGAAATTTTTTTTTTTTTTGAAAAAAAAAAAACAAAAAAAAAAAAGGAATCAAACAATACATCGCTAGGATAAGAGAGACGAATAATATCCACTCGTTCGTTTAACACACATACAAACACACACACACACACAGAGACGTACAAAAATACACGCATAGTAAAGCCGAGTGTCATTTGTACGCTCACGTTTGATCGAATCTCTTTTTTTGAACCAACGAGATTTAACCCCTCTCCACCCCCTCCCCCCAATTTTTTTCTCCTCTTTCTCTCTATCTCACCCCATTTTTTTTTTTTTTTTTTTATCTAACTATCTAACTTTTTATCTAACTATCTATCCGTGATATTCGAGTCCCTTTGTATTCCCATTTTGAATCAGTCCGACTTTTTCTTTTCACATCCACGTCCAAAAAAAAAAAAAGAAAAAAAAAAAAAACAAAAAAAAAAAAATTAGAAAAATCTCTTTCTCTATTATTTGTCATCTTGTCACAAATTGTTATATAAACAAATGTAGTTAAATATTGCAGGATAAAAAGTAAGAGAGAAAGGACAATTTTACAAATCATTTGTTCTTTGCACATCTCTATTGAAAAAAAAAGAAAAAAAAAAAAAGAAAAAAAACAAAAAATCTTCTTTTTTTTCATTATTTTTTTCTTTTTTTTTTTTATCATCTTTCAAATAATCAGTAGAAAAATTTCCTCTCACAAATTGTTCTAATCAAATAGATTTAGATGTTGAAGATAAAAAAACAAAAAGAAAAAAAGAAAGAAAGCAAGAAAGAGAAAGAGACAAGAGAGAGAGAGAGAGAGAGAGAGAGAGAGAGAGAGAGAGAGAGAGAGAGAGATAGATAGAGATAGAGAGATCAAATTTGCAACTCATTTAACCATGGCACAAAATTTGTCGTCAGTTTCCTGCTGGTGATTTGACATGGGCACACGGGAGATAATATAATCGACGAGAAAAAACTGTCTCTCTCTTTCTCTCTCTCTTTCTCTCCTATTGGAATCAACAGCGTTTCTAGTCATCCCTTGCATTCTGATTCCAGGATTCCAACCCCCGCCCCCGCCACCGCCCCCTTTACCCTTTCTACGGTTATTCTTTGGGACATTCGTTCGCAGGGAGAAATAGAAAATGAAATTCCACAGGATCCTGTTCGCGACGGCCTCTATCAGCCTTCTACTACTCTCTCTCTCTTTCTCTCTCTCTCTCTCTCTCTTTGTATTCGTCTTTCTATATACATGGTGTCTCTTTTTAAACGCTATCGAACAAATATTTTTTCATAAATTATTAATTTGTTTTATAATATTTATCAATTAGAGATTATACAAATGAGTATAATTTCCTATTTGTTTTTTTATTGGGATCTCTAATACTTGAATACGCTATCTGGTGGCTGAATTATAAATTAGAGTTGATAGGTCAAATTGCTAGGTCACGTGGTGGGATCTTTAGCACTTGAATACGTTATCTGGTGACTAAATTCAGAATTATAGTAGATCGGTCAAATTGCTACACCACGCCCCCCCTGCCAGAGATCCCAATATTACTTATTATATTATTATTATATTATATTATTTATATATATGTATATAAATTACGCGTCACGTTGTTTGTCCGCAATGGACTCCTAAACTACTGAACCGATTTTAATCAAATTTTGCACACTGTGTGCAGTTTAATCCAACTTGAAAGATAGGATAGTTTATATCTCAATTTATAATCGAATTATTTGTTTATTAATTAATTAGAGTCATGGTTATCTCTGTTAGTTCGATAAGATCAAAAATAATAAACTCAATGTAAGGTTTGTAAAAAATATCAATTCATAATCTTCCTAATCTTCGTAATAATTTAAAAAAACAACAATCTACTGAAACTTTTAATACAAAAATCAAACTAACACACTTAATATACTTTCTCTTTTAGATATCAAATAACATTAACTTATTTAATTTGATATGATCATAGATATTTGATCTTATCAAACTAGAACACCCGGTATGATATATATATATATACATATACACGTACAACACGTGTATGAAAAAGAAAGGAAGAGAAAGAGAAAGAGAGAGAGAGAGAGAGAGAAGAAAGTCGGTCAAAAAATAGAAGGAAATGCAACGACTGAAGGAAAAAGAAAAAGACCAGATGACTCTTCCAACATGTCAGCGAATTGCGTACTCAGGGATGAATAAATTGAGAGGAGGGGTAGGGGGGTTCAAACGGGATGATAGTAGATGGTATAACATACATGCACATATATATATATATATATGTGTGTGAGTATGTCGTCGGTATTCCTCTTGCATACGAACTGGAGAAAGAAATGTGAGGGAAGAAGATAGGAAAAAATAATAGGAATAAAAAGAGAGAGAGAGAGCAATATGACAGGAACTAGGATTCACAAGAGAGAAAGAGAAAGAGAAAGAGAAAGAGAGAGAGAGAGAGAGAGAGAATAATATGCTGCGGAAAATAATTGCGGCGACTACATTATAATTGCGGACGTTCTCCTCTTGGAAAAAGATGGAAACGAACGAACGAACTAGAAAAAGAGAGTTTAGGTTAAAAAGAGAGAGAAAGAGGTGGGGAGAGAGAGAGGAAGAGAGAAAAGGTTGCACGGAAATGTGGCCAGAGGCTTTTCGAAACTAATAATGGAAAATGTTCGTCAAAAAAAAAAAAAATGAGAAGAAGTAAAAAACATATGCTAGGAACTTTCGGGTTTCGTGTGTGGTAATAACGATCGGACAATTGGTTACTAACCCCTTCTCTCTCTTTTCTCTCTCTCTCTCTTCTCTATCTGTTTTTCGTGTTCTCTATTTTTCGGTTATTCTACTAAACTAATATAATGGAAAATGTTTATTAAAAGTATCTACATACTGTGTACGAATAATTTTAAAATATACTACTACTACTACTACTACTAGTAGTATTGCTTGCACGTGGTAAATTGTAATTGGAACGTTGGTTAGAAAAAAAAATAAAAAAAAAAAATAAAAAACATTTATATTATATTATATTATTCTTTTTTTCTTTTTTTTAGCTTTTATAATTTTATCCATAAAAAAATTTACAAACGGGAGTATTATTAAGAGTAAAAGATAAAAGATAAAAGATAAAAATAATATAAATAAAAAGATAGAAAGATTGATTCGATGAACGTTGGTTGAACATCGGCTTTCCACCGCTCCGTTACATAGCCGCCTACCGCTCCGTTACATAGCCGCCTAACCGCTCCGTTACATTTTTTCAAATCACACGTGTTAGAAGTGAAATCTTCAAACAACTAAGTTTCAAAAGAATGAGACGAATACAAAATATCTGCTGTAGGATAATTGCCTCCCACCGCTCCGTTACATAGCCGCCTACCACTCCGTTACATAGCCGCCTAACCGCTCCGTTACATTATTTCAAATCACACCCATTCTAAAGACGTTTTTTTCACTTCAAAAAAAAAATAAATGAAATTGTTACGAAACAACCCATTCAATCGAACCAAATCAACGAAACCAATCCAACCAAGTAGAGTCAGTGGTAACAAACGAAATTTATCTGCCGTGCGTGCTCGCTGCATTGCAGATACAGTTGTTGTTGTTGTTGTTGTTGTTGTTGTTGTTGATGTAGTGTTTATACATCCTCCATTAATCCCATGATGCGTAATAATTGGTTCCCTTTATTTTCCTAGCCCCGTATCCGGATTTGCAGCATATTTTAATACACCGATAACGAGTTTTACGAACAAAACCCAATATGGAAAAAGCCACATCGAGAATCACCACCCGTGCGATATATCCAAAAAATTATGGTCGTACAGATAACAAAATACAATTGACGTCTTTTTTTATCGAATCTTTTTGTTCTTTTTTGTTTTTTTTTTATCATCAAGATACACAAGAGATGATGAAGATAGTAAATAAATAAATAAAAAAAAAATAAAAAAAGAGAGAAAAAAAATTGCGTTTGTTATCTTTATAGGAAGTAACGATAAAGTGCACATCACACACACACACACACATAATACACACAGACACACATAATACACATACGCACACGTATGTCTAGTAGATATTTTAAATCAATCTCTTGACGACATTTTTTTTTTCTTTTTATTTTTTGTCTCCGATTCTCGTCTGATGCTGATAAAATCGTAAAGAGACAGATAGAGCTTTGTCTATTCTATTCTATGTGTCTATGTATGTGTATGTGTATGTGTATGTATACGTGCGTGTATGGTTATGTATGTGTATGTGTGTCGATCGATTTTTTATTACAGCCAAAGGTCAGACAGGAAAAATAAAATAAGAGACAAAAAAATGAATATCAGAGTTAAATAGAAAGAGAGAGACATAGAGAGAGAGAGAGAGAAAGAGAGAGAGAGAGAGAGAGAAAAACAAATCTAAATATGGTGCTTGACAGAGATTTTTTTAAAACTCACGGTCAATCTTAATTAATGCAATTCTAATAAATCAGACTAAATTATGCATTGGTTTGTTTTTTGTGACCTCACAATTCTGACAATGAGTTGAATTTGTCAATGAGTTTGTCACTGTCAAGAATATCTTTGTTTTTTTTTTTTTAAACTCTAAAATGAATTGTTGAAGAAAATGTTTAGAGAACATTTTGTATGGGTATCCATAAGTAAGTGCATTGTATATATATATATATATATATATATATAAATAGTAACTTGTTTTAATATTTTAATATTACAGTCGTTTTTTTTTTTTTTAATATAATTTAATAAAGTAATTAATTTATTATAAATAATATAAATGTTAAATTTAATAATCTTATAAATATTATTATAATTTATAATTGATAAAATTAAAAAATAAATAAATTATAATAATTATAAAAAGATTATATTTTTTTCAATATTAAATTGATTTACATTGAAAAATTATATTTAAATCAATGTAATAAATTAATTGATTTGATTCAAAAGTGAATTATTAAGATACATTTAAGTTATTATATTTTAATAATCATTGTAACATTCGTAAAATAACAATAACTAAATAACTAAATAACTAAATAAATAAATAAATAAAAAAAAAAGAAAGAAAGAAAGAAAGATTGATATCCGTAAAAAAAAAAACGTTAAAAGATTCTTTCTTTTTTTTATTTTTCATTCTTCCCTCCTTAATTTTCCAGTAGAATTCATAAGAGAAGAAATTAAGAAGAGGAAGAAAAATGCTGAAGAAGGAAAAAAAAAATAAAAAAAAATAATAAAAAACCCTTTAATAGAGAACCAGGGAGCTAATCTCGCGGACGCAAAACAGACGACAACGGGAGGGGAAGGAAGGGGAGGGAAGGAGAGGGGGGCTGTTGGTTTGAAAAGTGGTGCTAGTGTTGGTAATGGTTGATGCTAGCTAGTAAAGTATATAAATAATGATACGATGTTAGTAGTAGTGGTGATAATAGTAATGGTGATAGTGAGAAGATAAACGAGACAAATGGCTGGCGCAAAACTTTTCCCTTTTTATCCCTTTTTTTGTCTTCTTCTTCTTCTCCTCCTCTTTCTATTTCTTTCCAGCCACAGTCACCCCCTCCCACGCCCCCCCCCTTGTTCACTTCTTTTCGTTTCTTCTTATCGTTGGTAAAACGTTTCACTTTTATCTCTCTCTCTCTCTCTCTCTCTCTTTCTCTTTCTCTCTTTGGTTTTCTTCTTACTCATTGCAATCTTCAATAGAAAGGGAGGGAAACGACACAAAGGGTGGGTGGTTGGTTGAGGGGTGAGTTCTAGGTTTTTACTTCTCGAACGTTTTCACACTTACGTGTTTTCCATTTCTTTTCTTTTCTTTTCTTTTCTTTACTAAAGCAGCAACAACTCTACGATTGTTTATTTCTTTTTTTTTTTTTTTTGGTTTTAGTTGAAAGAAGAAAAAAAAAAGGTGTTCTGTATTTTTTCTCGTTAAGCTATTCCAGCCAGCAGCACGAAAGAATTATAGAAAGTAGTAGTAGTAGAAGTAGAAGTAGAAGTAGCAGCAGGTGCCGGGCACGCTTGAGACCAGTTTGTCGGTGACGTTTTATAAACTTACGACAAAAATATTATACCTTTTGCTAACGTTGAACAAGTCATTTTCTTTCTTTCTTTCTTTCTTTCTTTCTTTTTTTTTTCTTTACTTATTTAGTTGAGAAGTAACGTTATATACAGGGTGATTCATTCACCCAGTTCTTGTTAGTTAAATAGCTGTGAAAGTCTGATAGTTGTAGAAAAGTTTATTATGAAAAAGATTGTATGACAAATTTTTAAACTATAATATAAAATTAGTATTTATTTTTGTTAAGTTTACTAGATTTGCTAGGTTTAATCATTTTTGAGATTTATTGGTTAATTTGGTTTTTTTTTTCAAATACAATGTGTTATGTTATTATTTTATTATATATTATTAGATTATTTATTTTTGGATATTTAGGTAGCAAGAGTTAATGAATCACCCTGTATATATATATATATACATATAAATTATTTAATTATCAAATATTAAATTAAATAATTTAATATTATTAATATATAGTTTAATTCAATATTAATATTTAAATTTAATAATTAAATATTTAATTAAATTATTTATAAAATATATATATATATATATATATATATATATATATATATATATATATATAATCTTTCCACCCACACCTCCCCTTGTTTATATATATATATATTATATTATTAAGCTTTCAGTAAAGTTGGACGTAGAACGAATCGATTTATTAGTATCTTGTCAATGCTGCGTATCATTTTACTTTGTCATCCTATTGGACTTTCTAAAGGATTTGATTGATTCGTCGAAATTAACGTTAAACCTTTCTATAACATCGTATTACTTTGTTCGTCACACCCACGTCAAGTATATATATATATATAACAAGTGTTACACTGTATTTCTTGTATAAAGAAATTATAACAAATTTAACATTAGATATTGGGATCTCTAGCACCTGAATACGCTATCTAGTGACTAAATTCAAAATTAGAATAGATAGGTCAAATTACTATGTCACGTGGTGGGATCTCTAGCACTTGAATACGCTATCTGGTGGCTAAATTCAAAATTAGAGTAGATAGTTCGAACTGCTACGCCACGTGGCTGGATCTCTAGCATTTGAATACGCTATCTGGTGACTAAATTCAAAATTAGAGTAGATAGGTCGAACTGCTACGCCACGTGGCTGGCTCTCTAGCATTTGAATACGCTATCTGGTGGTTTAATTCAAAATTAGAGTAGATAGTTCGAACTGCTACGCCACGTGGCTGGATCTCTAGCATTCGAATACACTATCTGGTGACTAAATTCAAAATTAGAGTAGATAGGTCGAATTGCTAAGCCATATGGTGGGATCTCTAGCACTTGAATACGCTATCTGGTGGTTTAATTCAAAATTAGAGTAGATAGGTCGAATTGCTACGTCACGTGGTGGGACCTTTAGTACTTAAATACGCTATCTGATTGATTTTTAAAATATATGTAATTAATACACGTTGTTGCATTAATGCACGACTTGCATTTTGCATCGATATTTAAGAAAAAAAAAAAACAAATAAGAATCCTCATTTTCTAACGAAAAATTATTAGAAAATTATTTTATTATTTTAATTTAACCAAAAAAATCTATGTAATATTAATTTAGGTTAATATTAAACACGGTATAAAATGTGTTTCAATTTTTATATTGTCAAAGTAAAAAATGTTTTCAAATGAAATAAAAAAAAAAAAAGAAAATCTGTTTCAACCACCGTAGGAATATCCAAACGTACTTAGAAACTGATCAACAGGTGTCATGGAAGACGATTTACGTATAAATAAAAAAAAAAAAAATTAACAGGACAAGAAAAAAATGCGTTGACATGTCAAGTGAACAAAAAAAAAAAAATTCGATTCTTCTTCTTTCACTTGGATATTATTCACTTCGATTGTTCGAAATGATGAAATACGAGCTTTTCCTTTCAACATATAATAATAATAATAATAATAGAAAAATAAATTCAACTCACATGTATCGGCAAGCAATTGCGGAAGATATCTTTTCCAAAACGCGCACTGTCTCGTTCTGATGCCATAACCGACGTCAGAGTTGTTGGTGTCAAGTGTTAAATATTCCTTTTTAACGGCAGTGTGAACTGGCCAATGAGGAAGCGTCCAAGAAGTCGAGTCACCAAGATTCGGATCTCTGTAAAAAACAAAACCAAAAAAAAACCCCACAACAAATATATTTATTATTTTGTTCAATTTATTCATCTCATTGGTATTTGAAAAAAAAAAGCTCGACTTACCCAGTTTTAGCAAAATTAGCCCAATACTTCATCATTCTTTTTGATAATAGAACTTCTTCTTCTGTATAACCCCTAGAAGAGTCTAAAGGTTCACCAAATATATAGTTGATCTCATCGGCGTGCATAACACCTGTCCATTTTGGCCAAGGATTGTTCGCTGATCTGGGAAAATAATTAAAAAAAAAAATAAAAAACAAAACAACAATTACATAATCTCAAAAACACATAGTTCGAAGAAGTCCTAAATACGATGTTATGATTTTATTTGATTAAAAAACAACTAATCAAATAATCATTAATTATTATAATATTTCAAAAGTAATTTTCAAATTAAATGTGTACCCAAAGGATTAAAAGAACCCACTTATCCCGTTTGCATAATAATAATAATAATAATAATAATAATAATCATCATCATCATCAACTTACCTGTGCTTATAGTAGTACATGTAAACGGTATTGTCAGTGTCAGCGTATCGGTGAGCAAATTCATTGACGTTACAGGTGAACTGATAATCACCGACCAATTTGTCAATGGCATCGCGATTGATGTGAGGATCATCGGGATGAAGCCAATCGGTATACTCGTATATAATTGCGTTACGTCCTATTTGATTAACGTAAGGATTCAATTCCGAGACGGCCTTGACGAATTGTTCTCTGGAAACTTCGACATCCTCGGTACCATCGATACGGAATAATTCGGTAAGATAATAGATGATAAAGTAGATTCCTTCTTCCGTATTGGAACCCATCAGGATGTTAGCCTTTTTAAAGGAGGATGTTGCCAAGGAACGTTGTGGCATTTCATCAAGAAACGTACCGTCGATAACAGGTACGAATGGAAATTCGCAGATACCCAAAGTACCCCATTCGCTGTCCACCAATTCTTTTGGATCCTTGGCTATCAGACAATCTATAACGTCCTGCAAATGATCCCGATCGTGTGGACAATTAACAGCTTCCGCTAACCTGATCCCTCGTACGATAGATTCCTCGCGTGAAATAATAGCCCAGGGGGCGGTTGCTGAACCCGATTGCATTATCGCCTGATTGAAGAGGTGCCTGAAAAAGCCGAGACGAGAAGCCCCCCTCTTGTGTCTTTCATTTCTTTCTCTCTCTCTCTCTCTCTCATTCTTTTTGTCAACTCTGATCTAGCGATTAGTAGTAGTAGTAGTAGCAGTAGTAGTAGTAGTTAGTAGTACCTGGACAATGGCGATAGAAGGTGCATGGAAACGGACACGGCTCCAGCACTTTCACCGAACAGGGTCACGTTGTCAGGATTACCACCGAAAGCACCGATATTATCGCGTATCCATTGGAGGGCCATTATTTGATCGAACAGACCGGCATTACCGGGAACATCTGATGTCCCGAAATAGAGGAAACCTAAACTGGCTAGTCGATATTGCATCGAGACGAGAATTATGTTCTCTTCGGATACCAACGTTTTGTGATCGTAAACGTCCAACGTTGCTGTCCCGGAATAAAAACCACCTGAAATGATTTGTGGTTTTCTTTTTTCCTATTATGTGTTACAACAACCCCCAACCATCTCACCAACACCCCCCACCCCAACTTCGTTTTGTTTTCTCATCTAATATTGATTATTGTTCATCAATAGAAACTCACCACCAAATATCCATACCATAACAGCGGCGTTAGTAGGCCTGGGTCGTGGTACTACCACGTTAATGTAAAGACAATCCTCGCTTAACGGTGTGTTAGGATTCCACATGGTGGCACCAGAAAAATCCCCAAACACCGTGTCGAGAATTTGGACGCAACTGTTTGGCAAAGTAGTCGTATTGAGAACACCGTTCCAACGTTCGGCAGGTCTTGGATGTCGAAATCTTAGTGGTCCTACAATGAATTAACATGAAAAAGAGAAGACATTTTTTTTTTGTTTGTTAAATAATTTCCAAACATTGTAAAACGTACCCAAGGGTTTTTGAGCATAAGGTATGCCAAACCAAGCATCAACTTCCTTTCCAGTCATTGCTGTGAATGTTTTGCCTCTTACTTTGCCCTTTCTAGTTTGTACGATCAATGGATCATCGTTAGGATTAGAACTAAGAGCTTCTGCTCTTGGATAATGTTCATCCTGACGATAATTTTTCACCTCCTCGTGAGATAACTCGGCATGGTGTCTACTTCTATGGGATAACGAACACCAACAGATGTCGAGGTAGACGAGCATGATCAAACTTAGCAGCATTAGTCCTTCGATTCTGGAAAATGAACTACGACTTCTTGGCATCCTGTAGGTCGTCCTCACCTAAATCGAACAAATCAAAAAACACACAAAAAAGGAAAACACGAAAATAATACGAAGAGCTAGCCCCCTCCCTCTTTTCTTCCTTTTATTT
Organism: Polistes dominula; assembly: GCF_049000335.1. Classification (NCBI taxonomy): domain Eukaryota; kingdom Metazoa; phylum Arthropoda; class Insecta; order Hymenoptera; family Vespidae; genus Polistes; species Polistes dominula. The sequence goes on from NW_028300915.1 coordinate 734,967, forward strand.
CATTATTTACTTATTATATATTATTAATATTTATTTAATAAATTTTAATAATTAATTATATAAAATACAAATTCGTCAATATATAAAATAATATATTGGGATCTGTAGCACTTGAATACGCTATCTGGTAGTTAAATTCAAAATTACAGTAGATAGGTCGAATTTTGCTACACCACGCTACCCTTGCCAGAGATCCCAATAATTTAATAATAAATAATAAATATATAATAATAATAATAATAATAATAAAATAAATAAATAATTGTTAACAATTAATGAAATAAAAATTGTTTTTCTAAATTATACAAATAAGTATTTGATAACCATTATTTGCGAGATTATTATTAAAAGGTTTATTACCGATGGTTAGGAATACACAGTCGGTGATGTCAATGTTGTATTATGCGCGAATTTATCAATTAATGTTAATTAACGATACGATATCGAATAATCCCCCTCTTAGTGCTTAATTGTATTCTCTGTTTATAATTTAATAGGATTTCGAGTGAAGCAAGTTTACGTAGATTCGATCGTGCGTGTTATTGTCAATCGTTGTTCTACGTCTTCCTCCCTATCAATGTTTTTTTTGTTTTTTTTTTGTTAATCCATTTTAAATCGTTCATTTCATTTTAGTGAATGCCATTCGTCGGGTAATTATTTAAGCAAAAAAAAAAAAAAAAAGAACAATTAAAAAAAGCTGATGTGAAAGCTGACGTTCGTTCACAATGAAATTTTGTTAATAATTATATTTATTTTTTAACTATATATATATATAATTTATTAATTATTATAAATTAATGGTTGAATTCAAAAATCAACTAAACGTGTAACTGATTACTCAAATAACAAAACGTTAATCACGTTTACGTGATACACCAAACACACACACACACATACACACATATATATATATAGAAAGGCAACCTGATAACCATTGGTTAGTAAAAAATTTCGTATAGGTGACAGCAATCGTCAAAGTGTTAAGGAACGAGCAAACACTCGACGTCAATTTCAGGAAGTAGAAAGCAGCAACTGGGGGCTGGCTTTGTAAACGGACCAAACGATCGGAAACGATTGTCACTTTCTTCGAACAAACAGGGATACCGAGAGAGAGAGAGAAAGAGAGTGAGAGAGAGAGAGAAAACGATCGATTATCACTGACATGAAAGTACGAACGACGACGACGACGACGACGACGACAAATTGAGAATGGTTCCGGGCTTTTGTTCGGGGGTCCCATTGAAAACTTTCGTGGCTTTTCCTTTCAAACTGATTGATAACTGCAGACGAATGTAAAAAAAAAAAAAAAAAAGTAAGATACTATTTTATCTACGAATTTGAACATTACGAATTTGATGATATCATATTATTGTAAAATATCAATTAGTATATGTTTTGGTTGTATGTATACAAAAAATTATCGATAATTCTCGAGGACAAACGTGTGATAGAAACGTGACTAATTGATTTATCGCAGTTTTATCCGACGTGTCGGATAGAACACGACGTTCATAGAACATAACACACACACGTATACGTATAGACATACACGCACACCCACACGAAGGTTGGTTCACGTTGATTAGGCACTTCCTTTTACGTGTATTATTATTATGCGTATGTGGAAGTAGGCTGTGTATATATTCTCTATGAAAATATATATAACATTCTATAATACTTATCGTGATTATAATTATTTATTAATGTATTCAATAAACAAACAAACAAAATATATATATATATATATAAATCTTATATAAGATGGTAATTTACCTTAAATATTTTAAGGTAATTTGGTTTTTGTTAGGTAATTTTAGTTGATTTAGTTTTAGTTTTAGTTATTTTAATTTATTATTTAATTAACAAACAAAAAAAACATTTAATATTCAATATTTAATTTAATTTAAAAAAAAATTTAATATTTACTTTAATTTAGTTATTTTTAATTTTAGTTATTTTAGTTAATTTTGGGATATGTTTAGTTTGAGTTATTTTAGGTAATTATTTAATTAATCAAAAATTTGATATTCAATATTTAATTTAATTAATAATTATTTTTAATTTTACTTATTTTATTTAATTTTAGTTATGTTTACTTTCAATTATTTTACTTAATTTGAAATATATTCAAAATAAAAACTATATAATCTAGTATTGTATCAAAATTGTTCCTAATTATCTTATTACTATTCTTAGATCAAACTACCTCCTGCTGTATATATAAAAATATCTAAGAATAATATATTCATAAATATTACAAATTAACAATGTTTTAACTCAACTAAGTATATAACACTTACAACAAGTTACTTTGACACACACACTGAAAGAAAGAGAGTAATAACACAATAAAGAAAACAAATATTTTCTTTTATTTTTTTTTCTGTCATTGTTTTGAAAAAAAAACAAAAAGAAAAAAAAAGATGAAGAAGAAGAAGAAGAAGAAAAAGAAGAGAGACGTTTGAAGATCGATGGTATTTTTCCTCACACTCAGGAAAAAAAAAGCACTTAGAAAAGTCAGCTACTACACTACGCTTTCTATCTCGTTTACAGTCTTGCAGTTTGATCCAACAAGTGTCACTCGAGTTATCCGTGTATCCACGATTTCCTTTCGTTTCGTGGTAAACCTCGTCAACAGCATCTTCCAAAGTGCACTTCACCAAAAGAGAGAGACAAAGACAGACAGACAGACACACACACAGAGAGAGAGAGAGAGAGAGATAGAGACATATCATCATACTGTACAACGATTACAACTGAACCAATTCGTATATGTACTTTGAAACGTATGAAATCTAACAAGACATGGATATGGAAATAGTTGATGCGATTGGAAATTTACCATCTAACATTTCTAACAACTAGTACAACTTCTATGAAACATATATGTGTGTGTATATAGATATATATATGCATATATCATAAGAGCAAACCATCAAGAGTAATCTGTTTAACTCGAGAGATGCAGATGCAATATGAATGAGAGAGAGAGAGAGAGAGAGAGAGAGAGAGAAAATATTTTTGGAAAGTTAAATATACTTCTAATACCTATGACATCATCAACCAAATCCCATATTAGATTTCAATATATATATATTCGATGAATTAATTTCTATTTAAAATGAAATTGTAATTTAATTAATGAAATTTAGTTTAATTTAATTCAATAAAATGATTCAATTTTTTTTTCTAATATTAACGTGTTAAATAATCACGTTTATTTTATATATATATATATATATATATAAAATTAAATAAATAATTATTTTTTTTTGTTATCTTGGATATTTCTAAGGGTTGAAAAAAGGAATTCCTTTTTCTGTGAAAACCTATAAACGAAATGGCTGTATCGATCAGGTTTGCTAAAGAAAAGTCTTTTCTCTTTTCCATCTTTTCAGATCTCGTTGCCCAGTTATTCCCAGTTCCGTTCTTGCTTTTCCCGAAGGAAATAAACAAAAAAAAAGAAATAAATAAAAAGTAAGAAAAAAAAAACAAAAAAGGTAAAGCTTCCTTTTTTCTCCCTCTCGTTTTTTTCCTTTTTAGTTTTTCTTTAGCCTAATCTCTTTTATTTTTTTTATTATTTTTTTTTTTTGTCAAAAAACAAACCGTTAATGGAATTTCCTCGTCGAAATAAATCCTCGTAATTTGCATTCTTTCTGACAAATTTCTATTGCAAAAATAATAACATTTCTTTAAAATATATATATATATATATATATATATATATATATATATATACCGCCATCTGTTAGAATCTTATCGAACTAACAGAGATAATCATGACTCTCATTAATTAATAAACAAATAATTCGATTATAAATTAAGATATAAACTATCCTATCTTTCAAGATGGATAAAATTGCACACAGTGTGCAAAATTTCATTGAAATCAGTTCAGTAGTTTAGGAGTCCATTGCGGACAAACAACCTTACACGTAATTTATATATATTTAGATATATACATACGTATGCAATATATGTACGTATACTTGCATATATTATAAATATACAATAATACGTTTGAAGATGTTACTATAGATATACTTTATACGTAATATACGCGTGTACATTGCATACATATACACATATACATATATACATATATATATCTTTACGTTATACGTTTGGAAAATATGTTTGCGTGGCTCGATCGCATTTCCATCAAACATTTACCTTTGCATTTGGTTAAATTATCTTCGAAAACGCGGCTTTACTTATACTTTTTTTTCTTTTTTTTTTTTTTTTGCAAAGCTCACATTAAACGAGATTTCTCACGCTATTCTCTTACTTACTTGGTCGTTAGCATTTTAAACCCATAGGTCATTTTTAAATCAACCTAACAACAACTCTCCTCCTCGTACTTTTGTATTAATTATTGTAGATCAATCTTCTTGTAACCTTTTTTTTTCTTTTTTTCATTTCAACACACACTTTTCTATTTCTTTCTTATATTTTTTCTCTTTTTCTCTCTACCTCTTTTTTTTGTTTTTTTTTTTTTTAATGAGAACGAATTGATATAACAATTTAGAGATGGATGACATAGAAAATCCATGCCAAACGTGTACAATGAATTTTTTGTTTTGTTTCAAGACAAAAACAGAAAGGAATAAAAATGTTGGACCGATCGTAGTTACTACTCGAGAAAGCTTATTTTTTTTTGATTGCCTGGCAACGTTGAAAACTTTTTTGGCAAGGATACACGATGTTCCATTAATTTTCCAGCTAAAACCTCTCACTCACCCACACTCTTACCCCATCTATCCCTCCTATATTTCCATCTTCCATTTTTTTTTTTTACCTTTCTAGATCGTCATTTCAAACTTTTCTCTCTCCCACTCACTCATTCATTCACTCACTATGTGTCGCACATAGTGTTGTATTTTCATGGAAATTTGTTTCAATGAAATTTTCAATACTTCCAAAAATATTGCCATAACCCCCACCCCACCCCCTGGGACAACATTTGACTAAAATAGACGTAAAACCATTGATGTGTTTATAATAGAAACAACAAAAATAGAAAGAACAAGTGTGAGGTTATATTATAAAGTACGATGATTTATCATAGCAAGCTATAAAACACATATGCGTCGTAGTTGCATAGATTCGAGCGCATCGGCCTTTACTCGAGTGTTGTTTACATTAGGGGGAGTAGTGAAGGAGTTTAACAGCTGATTCCGCTTGTAACCTATGTAACCGGACCGAACCCGGACATAATTACGTGCACTTCAGACACGCATCGTACGCTTTATACACACATATACCCATACCCATACCCATATCCATATCTATATCTATATATATATATATATATATGTTCTATAATACAATATGTATACATATATACATATACATAGATATTGTGTGCAAGTACGGTTGCACTGCGGTAGTAACCGTACAATGCAGGCGTCAGCAAATGAGAGAGTGAATGAGAGAATGTGTGTATGTATCAAAGATAGAGAGAGAGAGAGAGAGAAAGGGTTAACACTCGTAAATCCTTGAGTATGCATTGCTCAGGGACGTATTATTACGTTGCTGAGCCTGGGCGAGTTTACGTGCGCTAAGGAGTGTGCTCGTTTGAGATGTATACAAAGTAGAAGTGGGTCGAAGCTGGATGTTTTATGACGAAGTCCTCTCTCTCTCATTTTGTGCAAGCTGACTCGGCTCAATGTATACTCTATTCTGTCTCTCACTCTCTTTCTCTCTCTCTCTTTCTCTCTCTCGTTTAGTATAATATCTACGTAGATAGGTAGGTACCCTGGCCAGAAATTTGCTCGAATATGTCACACTTAATTGCTTGATTTATCGTTCCACACTTCCCACCCTTTCGTTTTAGTTATTCTTCTCCTCCTCCTCCTCCACCTCCACCTCCACCTCTTCTTCCTCTTCTTCCTCCTTCTCCTCATCTCCTCGTCATATTCTCGTATCATCGGTGGTGGTGTTAGGTAGTCGCCTTTTCCTAAGTTCGAGGTCACGTATTCCGCTCGACGAGACTGTGACAGTGTTACGAGTACGAGTATGGGGGAGAAAAGAAGAATTATTATCGTTCTCAGGGATGAGAGAAAGAGAGAAAGAGAGAGAGAGAGAGAGAGAGAGAGAGAGAGAGAGAGGCCTATCATCCGCTCGTTTGGATCCCTTCCTATAGAAATGATTGAGAAACTTCTTTCTCTTCTTCTTATATTACTTTTTTTTATTTATTAATGTTATTAGATTGTAAGAAAAAGTTATAGTAACTATATATATATATATATATATATATATATATATATATATATATATATATATATATATATTTGAACCATCTATCTTTTTTCGATTTTCATTTATAAATATATTAAATTATAGGGGTGCCCCGGCACACGTTGCTGTGGGGCAACGCGTCTTTAAATCAACGAATTACCTTTGTTAATCAACAAATAATTCGATTATAATTTGAGATATAAACTATCCTATCTTTCAAGTTGAATAAAACTGCACACAGTGTGTAAAATTTGATGAAAATCGGTTCAGTAGTTTAAGAGTCCATTGCGGACAAACAACGTGACACGTAATTCATATATATAAATCGTGCGTAGAAAGGCAAAAACAAAAAAAAAAAAAAAGATAAATAAATAAAAATTTAGCCTAAAATATCATCAAAGGTAATCTCAAAAATACAAAATTACGATAAGGTTAGAGAAATTTCAATGTGATTCAACTATTTGGACTATTCTCGATAAACATTCCAATCGACTATGTTCTCTCGCTATTCGGATTAACGTTCCCCGCTAATTGCAATAAGAGAGATAGATAGATAATAGTGATGGTGGTAGTGTTGATGGTAGTGGTGGTGAGAGTGCGCCATAGCAATTATAGTTGTGCAATTGGTCGAAAAGACCTTTGATTCATCCCTCTTCGATTCCTATTCCTCTTACCTTTCCTCTCCTCCACTTGTACAACCCCTTTTCCTCCTTACTTTTCCTTTGTCTTTGCCTAACCGGATATCTCTACAAATTATCTCTCTCTCTTTCTCTCTTTCTCTTTCTCTTTCTCTTTCTTTCTTTCTCTTTTTAGTCATTCACTCACTACCATGAATGTTAACTCGATTCCATTGATAAGGGGTGCAAATTCACTAGCTTGCGTAGATAAGGATCATTCGTACTAACAAAGATGTTTCTGAAAGGTAAATTTAATTGAAAGACCAAACAATCCCAATGATTTCCTTCTCTCAAGTTTACTACCATCTCTCTCTCTCTCTTTTTCTTTTTTTTACAAAAAGTTTCATAAATTTTCATAAACTACGAATACTTTTTTTTTATGCGTTAGAATAAAAGAATGCAAGGTCTCGGTTATCATCTTTCTTCTAACCCCCCTCTCCCTTATTAATTTCTAATTATTAATTTATATAATAAATTTTTAATTATTTGAGTTCATTGACAATTAATTTGTATCAATGAAAAATTGTTGGACTATTTTTTAAAAAAGGTAATCAAACAATTATCTTTAAGTTGGCCAAAATGATTAGAAAATGATGAACAAAATTTTGTTGTTGTTGTTGTTGTTAATTAATCATCAAAGATTTTTTTTTAAATAAATAAATATTTGTCGTCACCAAATCAAATGTTGATATATGTGATTGTATTGGGGTATAAGATTTTGATCGGATCGGAACTATCGAAGATGGTGGTGGGATATTCAATAGAAACAAGAATGAAATAAAGAAAGAAGAGAAAAGAATCAAAAGAATATAAAGAAGAAGAAGAAGAAGATAGACGGGGGGAAAAAAAAGGAAAAAACGAAAAAGAAGAAAGGGCCTTTTTTTCTTGATCGAAATCCTTTAAGAATGAAATCCGCTTTTCTACTACCCCACCCTTTCCTTCCGTCTACGTTTCTCAATTCACGGATCATCGCTTGTCTCTGTAACACAACGAGAGTGGAAAATTGGCTGGAAATTTCAACCAAAGATAAGAGAGACTTTCATCTATATATATATATATATATATATATACGTACATATGTGTTTTATATAAGGGTATGTATTAATATACGGGGTGTCTGAGAAAATAATTTTGTTCATAGGAATGTTGCAAGAGTATTATTATCTTGATATTAACTTATAATAATATTTGTTTATTCTTGGTAAAAAAAAAAAGTTAAAACAAACAAAGTGTTGATGCAACCACCCCCGTGAGACAAACTTATTTTATATACGGGGATATGTATTAATATATACGGGGTAGGTCGAATAAAATAATTTTGTTCATAGAGATGTTGCATAACATTTAAAATAATAATAATAATAATAATAATAATTACATTTATATAATAACATTTTGTTGGTCTTATTTTCTAAACAATATTTTAAGCTAATAACATTTGCACGAATAGAAAAAAAAAAAAAAAAAAAAAAAGAGAAAATAATCTATAGACACCCTGTATATTCGTACGAGAAGAAAGAGGGTTAAAAAGGAACGATGAAGGGTTGAACACAAAAAAAAAAAAAGGATAAAGATGAGATGAACAAAGACGAAGAATAATTAACTGTAATCCCAGTGAACGTTGTAAACGAAGAAAGAGAGAGTAAGAGAGAAAAAGAGAGTAAAAGAGAGTAAAAGAGAGTAAGAGAGAGAGAAAGATAAGCAACATGAATAAGTAGTTAATAAATTTCTCCAGTAAATATTAATAACATAATTTATGTCTGTGTGTGTGTATGTATGCATGCATGTGTCAACTAGGAACGAGAGAGGATTAAAAAGAGCTGAGACAGGGATGAGGGAGGGATGGGGGAGGGAGGAATGGGGAGGGATGGGGAGGGAACCTTGAGATACGATAAATCGAGACTAAATTTACCCTTTTTTTCCCCCTGTTTTTTTTTTTTTTTAAGTACACTCTCGAGAAAAAATCGAAACAAAGTGTAACGTGAAAGAGAAAGAATAAAAAGATTTGCTGTTCTCTTTTTATCATCATCATCATCATCTCTTTCTCTCTTTCTAACTATATTTCACTTACTCTTGTAATCATATTTCTCGGCACTAATTTGAGATATTTGAAAAAAAAAAAAAGAAAAAGAAATAAAGAAAAAAAAAAAAATGAAAGGGAGAATCATCATCCCGTTGAAGAAGCCATTTTCTAGCCATTAAAAAAGCTGTTATCCTCGTTCGTCGAGAGTCCATTCGGTTTGGATGTGTATTTCCTCTTGTTTTTTTGTTTGTTTTGTTTTCTTTCTTTCTTTTTCTTTATCTTTTTTTTCGATTTTCTACAACAACCTACTCGTCGCCCTATCAATCTCTCCATTTCGTTTTTCTCTTCCCAACCATCCCCATCTTACCCTTACCCTTACCCTTACCCTTCTACTTCTTCTTCAAACTTCAATACCTTTTCCTTATCCCTTTCTCTTTCTATCTCAATCTTTCTTTCTTTCTTTCTTTCTTTCTTTATTCTCGTAGAGAGAAAGTGAGTAAGTGGTGCGCATTCTTTTTCGAGTTAGATTGAAAAAGAATACTCGTCGAAAGCGTTCGGAATAATAAAAAGCAGAACGAAAAGGAAGGAAGGAAGGAAAGAAAGAAAGAAAAGGAAGAAAAGAAGAATTTTCTCTCGTCGTGTCTCTCGTGTCAAAGACAACTTCAAATGCAAACTGAAAAAAAGAAGAAAGATTTTCAGATTTTCTTCACGAATAAATTATGAAACGTCTGTCTGCAAGATAACTGGTGGTTTGGTTTGGTTTGATTTGGTTTTTGTTTTGATTTTGAATTTATACGCGATTACGTATTATTATAAATATATGTCGTCATCTACTTTTTAAACGAAACCAATCTCACTAGAGCAGAGATCGGTCGGTCGGCAACCTCTTTTAAGTCAGACGAGCCAAAAATTACAATTGATAATATTTCAAAGTTTTTCAAGAGCCAGCAAAATGTTCTCTCTCTTTTTTTTTTTTTTTTAAATGTTTATTACAATTACTTTACAGGATGATAGTAACATTTCATCGTTTCAAACAATTCACCTAAGTATGTCGTGTTTCAATGATCAAATAATGAAACGAGATCATATTTATTTTGTCCTCCCTTTGAATTTTTTTCTCTATTTTTTTCCTTCTTCGTTTACTTTTAATTTTCATTTTGTAAAAATCATTAAAAAAAAAAACCGTACAGAGATTTCTTGATATTGAGAAAGAAGAAAATCCTAAGCATTTGTGTAGAAGAAAATAATGAGGTGTTTTTAATTTTGGGGGTAAAAAAAAAAGAATGAAGGAACAACACAACACCACACGTAGGGTGGACTGATAACGGAAAAAGGGACAAAGTCATTAAATGGATTGAATATTTTTTTTTTTTTTTTTTTTTTTTACCGTCACACTGATAATATCCGAAAATTCAATTAAAATGTTTATAATATTTTCAACATTTTTCAATTAAACAATGAAGAATACCTACTCTTTTCATTTTGAATCATTCAAATACTTAGTTGAATAATATTTTATTTCATAGCACGATTAATATAATTTAACAAAAAAAAAATAGACTAAATAATAAATCAACGAATAATACCTAACGATATCTTTATCGTAAACTCTACCCCTTTCTCCCCCCCCCCAAAAATAAAGAAAATGATTGTACCGAAAAAAAATTCTTTTATATCATAAAAGAACGAAATAATACAACAACAACAACAACAACAGCAATCATTTATAGACGAAAAAGAAAGGAAACTTTTTCCATTCCCTTCGTCCGTCAGTTGGGAGTTAGGGTTAGGGTTTATCATCCCTCAACAACAACAACAACAACAAAATAAATAGGAGATTCCGATAGGTGGTGGGGTGGTGTGTGTGACCTCGATTTGCCCGACGACCTTACCTTTCCTTTCCTTTCCTTTCCTTTCCTTTTTATCCAAACATGCCAAAGATCGCGTGTTCGTGTTAAGAAACAACATTAATGTAGGTACGTATCTTATACATGCACACAAAAGAAAGAGAGAAAGAGAGAAAGAGAGAAATAGAAAAGGCAACCCCTTTTAAGACGACGATTTCCTTTCGAGAAATTCAGGCTGCACTTTGACTTCATTTCATTTGGCAAAGGTTTAATAATAGCATTCATAAAAGGGCTCTCGTTGTAGTCTTAGGTTGGTGTCTTTCTCGGCCGATCACGAAAGTCCCTGCATACTTATTAGTAGAAAGTTCCGTTGCGGATAAGCCAAAAGTCTATTTAACCTTCCTTTTACTACTTATTCTTCCTTCCCCAACCACCCCCCACCACACCCCAACCCCCACCCCATCCCTTTCACCCAACCCCGAATCCTCATGCTTTTCTTTATCATGCTTCACGATTTCTACCATGTCGCAGGTGTCTGTTATACACGTGGATGTGTGTGTGTGTGTGTCAACTCAGTGTACTAACATATATCCCATATCTTGTGTGAGTATATTAGTAAGAGGGAGAGAGAGAGAGAGATAGATAGAAGGGTGGGTGTGTGTATATAGAAGGGGTTGAAACTGACCTAGAGATGTCACTGGGTTAGCGTGCCCATGGGCCATCCATAACTTTGATACCAGTGATATACACTCGGCTTTTACTCTGTCATACCCCCTCCCCCCGTACTTCTCTCCTCCTCTTTCAACCCCCATCACCCTCAACATGCGGTAGTTGCAGATACACACTACTAAATTTTCCTGTCTCTTTTTTTTTTCTCTTATTACTTGTTTTTTCTTCTTTTTTCTTTTTTTTTTTATAACATTTCTTTGATAATAATATATTTTATTCATCGATAATTATATGATAGTAATTTGAATAAATTGTCTTTGGTTTTTTTTTCAGTTGATTTTTTTTAACTAGATATCTTAATATATATATAAAAATTACGTGTAAGCTTGTTTGTCCGCAATGGACTCCTAAATTACTAAATTGATTTTAATAAAATTTTGCACACTGTGTGCACTTTCATCCAACTTGAAAGATAGGATAGTTTATATCATTCTAACAGATGGCGGTATAAGGTAATTCGTTGATTTAAAGACGTTAGTATCGGACTGATTTGTGAGCAACAGTAACGCGTAGTAAAATATACATTTAAAGTAATCTATCAGGGCTCTTAATGCAATCTAATTCGTTAGATAATATACAAATATTATTATTATTATAAAATTTTATACAAAAGTATTAAATAATAAACAAAAAAATGTGTTGGTAAGATAACAAATATAAAAGAAAGAAAAAAAAAAGAAACAAACCCAAATAGATAGAAGAATAAAAAGAGAATGATAGATAATATAATTTGTAAGATAGTATATCAAGGAGGGGTGGTGGGAAAAGGTGGGGGGGGGGGAAGGTACACGTTCTATACATAGATACAGAGATATGCATTATACATATATAGGAAGGTAGATACACAAATAAAAATGAATTTGAACGGCTGATAAAGCTCACACAAATAGAAGAAGAGTGACGAACTCGTCTCGGCTCGTATTTATCTCTCTCTCTTTCTCTTTCTCTTTCTCTTTCTCTCTCTCTCTCTAGACGCGTTAAAACCAGCGCTCTAATTTTAGCTTCCTGTTTTTCTGACTGTCAGTAGTCTGCTCATACGAAACAATATCGTTGATCGAGACACGATAAGAAAGACAGGTAAGTTTAGACAGGTATAACTATTACTATTTTTTGTTGTTGTTGTTGTCTAGGATCATTAATCGAAAGAAATGAAAGAAAGGAAAAAATGTTGGTTGTTGATTTTTAAACCCAGCGAGAATACGAGTTCTGTTGAAAAACAAATTACATTAGAGTCAGTCGGGGTTAATTCGAAAGAAAATTTTCGATGAAACACCCTCACCATCACCACCACCACTACCAACCATCACCACTACATCTAATGGAATAGTTCGTTCGTTCGTTCGTTCATTCGTTCGTTCGTTCGTTCGATCGATCAGATCGATAGATTCATTTGGATAAATCCCCCGAAAAGCCATTTTCTCGTGAAGAGATGTTGCGCGTTCGCATTTGCTCTTTGAATAGTCGAGCGTAAAAGCCAGGGAGAATTAGTGGCCGCGAAACTAAACGCAAAATTCATGACGGTCGCCAGTGGTATCGGTAAATGCGTTTAACGTTCTCTCTCTCTCTCTCTTTCTCTCTCTATCTGGTTTCGTTTATCCGGAATAACTAATTGTAAGAAGATTTCATTAAGCAAAATTTATACGAACGTTTTCAATTTGAAAACGTTATTAACTGTTATAACGAAATAATACAAAATAAAAAAAATAATAATAATAAAAATAAAACGATTTATAATTTAAAATGAGGATTACAATTTTGTTTGCAAATAAATAATATCGTAGTCATAATAATGTTGTAGAAAATGATCAAATTGAATATTTATGTAAAATATGTACGTAACGGATAATAACATCGTTGAGGCAAATGGACGAGGAATATCCTAACGAATGAACGAATGAACGAATGAACGAACGAGAAAAGCTAAATGCTTTTCGTTGCGTTGTTTTACGTAGTACCAGTGAGAGAAGAGAAGAGAAGAGCAGAGATGAGAGGAGAGTAGGAAAGGTCTTCCCTTTTGAAAGAGAATCTGGCATAGAGGAAATTGCGATGCTGCGGCGGACTTGACGACTCGTCCTCCTCCCAACCCACTCGACGATGGTTTTCAAACCTTTAACGTTTCTGCTGGTGCATCTCGTGAATAAGACTTATTAGTAGGTTTTCCCTACCTACACCTATATACACCTCTACATATGTATGTATGTATGTATGTGTGTGTAGGTACCTTTGATAGAAAGAAAAAGACAAAACGTGGACGCATACACAGAGAAAAACGAGAAAGAGAGAGAGTGAGAGAGAGAGAGAGAGAAGATTTCTCAGTTTGCACTGGGACCTTTTTTTTCCTTTCTTTTCTTCTTTTCTCTCCAACAGTTTTTTAATCATTCCAAGCTCGTCCCGATTTACAGTCATGTAACTGTAACCTGTAACCTGTAACATCAACATCAACGGCAACCGATGTGTCACGTGTTTCTTTGTAAATGCAACTACTCGACCGAGCATGCAGCACCAGCAGCATCAAACTGCACCAGCAGTAGCAGCACCAGCACCAGCACCAGTACACTTCGCTTATTCAGTTGACAGCGCACGGATGAAATTGTCAGCGCAATTTGAACGCGCGGGAAGCACGCTGTCTAAGCGACGTATGACGTAATGAGAGGAGGATAGAGACCGGGATAAAACCAACGACAAACGAGCGTGGGATTAATTTTCAATTTGCAGCAGCAGGCCGCCCTACGACCAACCAACCAACGTACCAACCAACGAACCAACCCTCCCCATCCCTTCTTCCTTTCCTATCGCACAAAAAGCTGTTGCTGCTACTACTGCTACTGCTATTGCTATTGGTACTACTACTACTACTACTACTACTACTACTACTATTGTATTATTACTTTTGCTACTAGTTCGTACTGCCAATACTATTGCTGTTACACTAGCGACTATCGATTTTCTCTCTTCGTACATTTCGATACGATCTCTCGCAAACCCTTTCCTATATTTCCGATTAAATATCAACGCGCTACGGCGTTGATTAAACGGCACTTCGTGCGATAACCAACGATCGAGGTTTTATGGGCTTGATCATCCACGTTCGAACTTTATAACGAAAAATTTATTTCTCTCTCTCTCTCTTTTCTATTTTTTTTTTATTTTAGTTACGTAACATTTAAATCTATGTATGTTTAATATTTTCACGGTTTTAATGGGTCTATCAGAAAATGATTGTCAATCGTTTGAATGTTCATAATGTAATCTTATAAACATAATTGATTATTAATTAAATATAAAATATTTATTTAAAAAAAAAAAAAATGAGAGACACAGATAAGGTCGTGTTAAATCCTGTGAACAATTCTCTTGCATGGAAGGAAGGTATCAAAGGGTTGACAAAATGGTGGAGAAAAAAAAACAAAAAGGGATTTCAAAAACTTGGAGAGAACAAAACACGTTCTCACGAAGGGAAAGAAGAAAAGGTTGGACGGTGTTTCTTTGCGAAAAATAAAATGAAGAAATAAAGAATTAAGAGAAAGAAAAAGAGAGAGAAAGAGAGAGAGAGAGAAAGAGAGAGAGAAAGAGAGAGAGAAATGGAATGAGTCAACGACAGAAGCCATTCAGTGGCCATGAACCGGTCACGGCTTTATACGAGTTAAGAGAGAGAGAACTTGGTTACAATGTCAAAGGCCTTGGTAGTTCGAAGTCCCGACGAAGACGCCCGAGGGAAGAGGAGAGAGAATGAGAGAGAAAGAGAGAGAGAGACGTCTCGCGGTTTACCCTTCGTCGGTGTCAACCGCTTATGCGCGGCAACCTAACCACCCCCCTCCCCTCTTTCCCTTTTCCATCCACCCCTTCCGACTGTAGTACCCAACACCAGAAATTATCGGTCGCCAACTTACGTTTGAACATTTTCACCAAAAATATCAAATAATTACAAGCAAAATGTATTCTCCTTAAAAAAAAAAAAAAATACTTTTTTTGTTACTTTTTACAAGAAATAATTTGTCATTGAATGTTTTTATTTTATTAAAAAAAAAGAAAGAAAAAAACTCTGTAGATTTTTAATCTCAAATTTGAATTAAATCGAAAATTACGAGTATGAGAAAATGAATTTAAGGTACTAATGAATTTTCAAGTTAAAATACTTTTTTTTACGGTTTAGTTGTTGTTTCGTGTGTATTAATTTGTTTTTTATTATTTTTCTCTCTAATCTAGAATTTGTATTAGATGAAAGTTTTAAATAAGAAATAATTCTGTTAAATGAGCTTTCTTTCTCTCTCTCTTCTCTCTCTCTCTCTCTCTCTCTCTAGTTTTAATACGTTTAGAATGCATTACTGTTTCGTGCAATTTGTTTTTCTAATCTCGCGCATTTAAATTAGAAGTAAAAGTTGCAAATAAGAAATGAGCTTAGCTTGACTGAATGCATTCTCAGATTTTATGTACAAAGTTCTTTTTTCTTTTTTCTATTCTACATTATTTTTTATATAATATTGCATTTCTTTAAACAAATGAATAAAATGTACTTACTCGTACGTATAAAAAGAAAAAATATATATTTGATTGTTTCTAACTATTGACAAAATTAAAATTAAAAATAAAATAATTACATTGTATTTTTCCATAAATGAAGTAACGATAAGTATATATAGTTCATCAATCTCATGATAAAATATCTACAATTTTCTAATCCTCCATTTTATAATAATATTAAAAATAAAAAAAAATAAAGTAAAAAAAAACCGTAAAATTCGCCAAATATTTTAGATTTACTTGATACGCGTTCAAAAGGTTTTACCCTGGCATGCCATGGCAGCACAAAATTCCTCTTACTTAATCAATTATTCTTTTTCTCGTTCGTTAGTTACTTCTGTTAGTAAACAAGTCAAACCTTTTAACGTAAAAGTTCACGGTCCGATATATAAAGCAGTAAAGAGAGAGAGAGAGAGAAAAAGAGAGAGAGAGAGAGAGAGAAAGAGACAGACACGGAAGACCTCGTTTCGAAAATAAATTCGTTCGTTCGTTCGTTCGTTCGTTCGTTCGTCTTTTCGTCGCCTAGCCAAATCTTTTTACGATCCCTTTTTTTCAACCATTTTACCCGTCTCTGTGCACTTTCCCATTTAATCCCAATGAAAAAATAATAATAATAACTTTCTTTTTTCTAACTAATTAATTTTCTAAATCTTGTAACTTTTATTAATCAACTAGGGGTGCCCCCGCTACGCGTTACTGTGGTTTACAATCAGTCTGATACACACGTCTTTAAGTCAACGAATTACCTTATACCGGTTATAAATTGAGATATAAACTATTCTATTTTTCAAATTGGATGAAACTGCACACAGTGTGTAAAATTTTATTCAAATCAGTTCAGTAGTTTAGGAATCCATTGCGGACAAACAACGTGACACATAATTTATATATATTAAGAAAATATAAACTATTCTATCTTTTAAGTTGAATAAAACTACACACAGTGTGTAAAATTTGATTCAAATCGGTTCAATAGTTTAGAAGTTTATTGCGGACAAACAACGTGACACGTAAATTTATATACATTAAGATGTGATTTAAAAAATTTGTCTATTTAAATTTGATAAATTTTAAAAATAATATTTAAAAGAAAGAAAAATCCATTACTTTGTCAATAATTCAATTCATCTCTGTTTTATATTATTTATTTCTATAATTATAATTACATCTCTTTGACGGGAGAATATCAAGCAAGGGCTAGGCTAGGGAAGGGTAGGGTAGCATAGTGTAGGATGGGAGGGTTAAAGGGGTAAAATTTCCTAACGTAGCAGTATATGAATTTGGCAGAAACGATGTATCACGTTTTATGCTTGGTGAGCGTGTAATAGGTAGAAAGGCCAGAACCGCAACGTATCTGCAGTACAAGCCACATTCGTAGTTGCAACTCTGCAACGATTCTACGTACGAATACAACCCAAACGTGTTATAACTATGAGAAGAGAACAGAGAAGATTGGGGAGGAGGGCGGGGCGGGGGGCGGGGACGGGGGGCGGGGGGTAAAACTACGGAAAGAAAGATACGCATAAAAAAAGAATTAAAAAACAAAACAAAAATGAAATGCACCTCTACACACGTGTATTATAAACTACATGAAAAAAAAACAAACAAACAAATGAATAAAAGGGACAATAAACGGAGAAGTATAAAAGTGGCACGAGAGGAGGAGGAGGAGGAGGAGGAGGAGGAGGGTAGAAGATATGTCGTTTGAAATACTAAACTTTAAGCACGATTATCTCGACTATGCCAGAGGCCAAAGTTTCGTGCACGTGCAAAAATTACCGAGGGTTCGTTTTTTTTTTCACTCCCTCTCTCTCCCTTACTCGGAATTTTTGCCTAGCTGGCTTGGTTGGTTGGTTGGTTGGTTGGTTGGTTGGTTGGCTGACTGCCGACGAACGTAGTTTCCTACCCCGCTTGAGATTAACAGATGGCTAATCCCGACTTTGCTCTTTCCGCCAATTAGTGACCTCGCTACGTATTTCCTTTCCCCCTCCCTCTCTCTCTCTCTCTCTCTCTCTCTCTCTATCTATGTATATATCTATCTATCTATCTCTGTTTCTCTATAACAAAACTCATATATACTCCGATAGTCTGTTTAAAGTTAGCAGAGTTTCAAGTTGAAAGAAAGCACTAGGTGGAAAAAAGAAAGTTTTTTTTTTTTTTTTTTTTTCTTATTCTCTCACAAAATGAGTATAGGCGAACGTAACAAAGTTTCCCTTATTCTTTTTAGACCCCCTTTGGCTAGGAGGTTCTTATCAAAGATAAAGAAAGATAGAAGTGATAAAGCAAAAAATTCGTTCGTTCTTCTGTTCTTCTTCTTACAAAAAAAAAAAAAAAAAAAGAAAAAAAAATACAAGAGAAATCAATATCGAAGAATTGAAAAGAAAAGGAATGAGTGAAGTGAAAGACGTTAATATTATGTAGTACGTTATATATATATATATATATATATATATATATATATATATAAGGGTTGTTACCGAATCATTTTAGTTAAGGTTATTTAGTTACGAGCAAATAGGCATTAGAAAAGAAGTAATGAAGATATCAGTAGATCACAAGACGATAGTCGTCGCATTCAGACGTCAGTAATAATCCTTGACCCAGTTACCGTCGTGCGAGTCAAATATTGACCTAACTCTCTTTCTCTTATTCTCGCGCAAACTTTCCTCTCTTTCTTTCTCTCTTTATTTATTTCTCATCCCTCTCACATATATATATATATATATATTTTTTTTTTCCGAGGTCCGAAGCCTGTCTTTACGAAGTCGTTAAAGCGAAAGGTCTATCCCTACCCCCCCCCCCTGTTCCACCCCCATCTTAAACCACGACACCGTTTCGCGGCTCGTTAACGTCGCAAGTTGACGATAGTATACCTCTGGCATATATTAAAAGACAATAACGACCAACTCTTTTTTCTTATTCTTTATTTCACCTTTATTCTACTAACTTGAAATGACCCTAACATCAATTAAATCCTCCTATCATCAAATTGAATAATTCCTTTTGTATTATATTCGTAACCACGATTAATCCCCACTGATCAATCAATCAATCAATCAACCCAACTGACTGTTTAATGAGGGTAGTAAAAGAAAGAATAAAAGAAAGAAAGAAAGAAAGAAAGAAGAGGGTCAGTGATACACAGGTACCCCCAACGACGTGTACGTTTCTTTCTACCCCTTCGATGATAAACATGAACTTTACTCACGATGGGGTAGTCCATTAAGCGATAGGAGGACATAGGCAACGGATATGGTCGAGAAAAGAGTCTCCCTCGAGTGACCTCGTAATTGATACGTCCCTTTTGTTTGCTCGGACAAGATATCTTCTTCCCTCCCTCACCCACCACTCAACCGATATTCAACCCCCCACCCTATCCACCCAACTGTTATCACCCAACCCCATCCCATTCTCGTTTATCCTGGACAATAAGGATCGTAGAATGGACGTGCAAAGTTCACGCGATACTTGCCTAGATAGATCCTAACTATTAGGAACGTTTTACTATTCCTAGTCTCTAAAACGTTCATCAGATCACAGATACATAGATACACCCTCGGGTAAACTTATAATCTTTTCTTTTCTTTTCTTTGTAAAAAAAAAAAAAAAAAAAAAAAAAACGAAAAAAAACTTTAGATCTTGGATGGATGCTGCGATATGACAGGATTTTTGTTCTCTTCTAGGTCGACGAGTAACACGGATACTTTAAAAAGGTTTACGCCAACTTCTTATCTTTTACCCGATAATAAGACGTGTCAAAGATTATTTGTCACTTTAAGTCAATCACATTTTTTTTTTTTTTTTTGATTATAATTTTAATTCTATAATATTGTTTCTATCAACGATAAATTAATTAACAAGTTAACTGTTATTGACAAATATTATTGTCATGGTTCAATTCTAAGTGCGTGCTCGCTACGATGCCACACAGTTAATTGGTTAATCATTTTAATATTATATTTATTTTTATATATTATTATTATTATATTATAAGAAAATAAGTACTTATGTTTATTATTAGTACCTACAATTTTTAATTTATAATTTATAAATTGTATTTATCCCCATCTGTTAGAATCTTATCGAACTAACAGAGATAATCATGACACTAATTAATTAATAAACAAATAATTCGATTATAAATTGAGATATAAACTATGCTATCTTTCAAGTTGGATAAAACTGTATACAGTGTGTAAAATTTGATTAAAATCAGTTCAGTAATTTAGGAGTCTATTGCGGACAAACAACGTCACACATAATTTTATATGTATTAAGATGTGATTTAACAAAATAATAGAAAGAATAATTGAGATGCACATGATTTACTTGATAAATCCAATCTATTCGATGCATTCTTACGTGCTACTTGAAAGAATATATATATATATATATATATAGCTCTTGCTAGCTTTAAAGAAAATCCTAGCGAAGTGTCTTTTCTCCTCGAATAGTCAACTCGAGGATTTAGGATGTATAGTATGTATGGTACCTAGAGTCGATCGATATCTACTCGAAAAGTCGGCAAATAACTTTAGGTCAAGCATCCTGCCACGAAAAATAACTTGTTCGAGGGGTTCGAGGGGTTCCAAAGGGGTTCGAGGTGAGTGCATGTAAAGTCGGGGTTGCTTCGTTAACTCGTGTATCATCAAATTCTTATTTGTCTTTTTATTTTTACTTCACACGTGTCTTTCTTATTAATATTGTTTTTCATCGTATCTTTCGATATTCTTACATACAATTTGATCAATATCTCGAATTTGATTATAACTATAAGGGATCAATTTTTTCTAATCATAAAAAGACAAAGAAAATTGCAGTTAACATCATAGAATAGGTTTGTTTGTTTTTTTTTTTGTTTTTTTTTTTTTGTAGGAAAAGTCACGAAAATATTCTCAAGATGTTTCAAATGAAATAAACTTTGGTCTGAAGAGATATTGGGTAAAAGGAAAACAAATTAATCTAAATATTTCAGTGACCTTTATTATAGACGACAGAAAAATTGTACTTTTTTTTTTTTTTATTAGAACGAACGAGTAATGAAAAATTCAAGAAGGTTATTTTTAAAAAAAAAAAAAAAGCTATTTCCTCTTTTTTTGTTTTTTTTTTTTTAAAAAAAGATAATTATATATACTAATACGTATGCATTTAGCGTTGAAATTTTCATTAGAAAAAAAGAAGAAAAGAAAGTTCTTAAATTAAATTTCTAAAAGTTTCCAAATATTTAAGCTGACCTATAACACTATGCGGGAGATTCGATATATAATACGGTTAGTATGTATATTATACATACATACATACATATATACATACATACATACATATAGTCGATTGTAAAAGTAAAGTAATGGAGTAACGTGCCAGGCTAAACCAGACACCGCCACCGCCAACCGGAGTTCTATTCTCCTACTCGAACCAACGACTTTGTACCTTTACCTTTGTACCTTTTTACCTCTATTTTTCCATTCCCCCTTTTCTTTGTGTGTTCGTCTTCATTTTTGTTTTTTTCTTTTTTTTTTTTTTTTCATTGAAAGAAATAAACCTCGGAACATTCCTAAGTGATTTCGAGAGGTTTCTTCTTCTTCTGCATTTTTTCTTTTTTTTACTTTTCTTGAAGTACATTTTTACAAAAGAATAAAAACACAGGACACAAACAAATATGTTTGTCCAATAAAAAAATATATGAAAATTAATTCATTTTTAAAATGATCATATTTTTTTTTTTTAAATTTCTTTAATATTATTATCATTATGATGAATTTAATAATAATCATCAATTAAAATATTATCGAATTATTTGTTATTTAGCAACGTTTATAATTGTTATAATGATTCTTGTGGTCTGAAGGATTAAATGAGAGATCAAAATATGTTGAACATTTTCAGGACAGTATTAGGACAGTGAATGAAATTCATAATCTCGAAAGGATTTGAAACCACTAATAATACACGTTCAAACCACAAGAAATGGATAAACTGTTGTTGTCTCTGTTTTCTATTTTGATATTAATGCAAACCATTTAATGTCACCATAAACGAAATGCAAACGACTTAAAAGGGATTTGAGAAAATAATCACGAAAAAAGATATCATTCAAAAAAAAACCCTCTAGTAAGTAGGGTATACTTAATATTAATTATTAATATTCATTATACTTTATTATATTATTTTAATTTATTATATTATTAATATTAATTATATTACTTAGTAGAGTAATAATATTAATTAAATATATATATATATATATTATTTTAATATTAATATAAAAATTATTAATTATAAATATTAAATTAAATAATAATGAAATAAATAATAATTAAATAAAATTATAAATAATTTTAATTTATATTATTATTATTATTATTATAATATATATATAATTACTGTATATTTTTTGTTATTAAAAATAAATAAGAAAAAAATGATTTACCATTATAGAACAATTGACTTTTAAAATGAACATTTTTCAAATATTCAGATTAAATGGAAAAAATAAACTATCTACGATATTTATAGATACAACATTACGATCTGAATGTAAAATAAAAAAAAAAAAAGGATAAGATACGTGAAACAAAAGGAAGATACCATGTTTTTTTTTTTTTTTTTTTTTTTTTGAAGTGATATGGATATGCCTGAAGCGATATACTCGACAGTCGTTTAATATCAACCGTTGTGTTCGTAAAAGTTCCTTTTTATTTTTTTTTTATTTGCAAAAATCAGAGCATCCTTCGTATTAGATGATGCACCGTGAGATGCAACTAGAATAAAATATACAATATGAAATCATTATAAAAAAAAAAAGAAATAAAAAAAGAAATATTTTTCGTTCATTTTCTCTCTCTCTCTCTCTCTCTCTCTTATTCTTTTATTCACCTTATTCGCACTTTTCCTATCTCTTTTTCTCTTTCAGATCCAATTAATGTTTAAACCAACAAATCCACGAAAAGTTTCGACCGTCGAAAGCATCCAACGGACTAACTTGGCCCGCACATTTAAGCAAATTGAAGTAGAACTTCAACGCGTAATTTTGCCCAACCCAAATTCATTTTATGTTCTCTTTGTATCTATATATATATATGTGTGTGTGTGTGTGTATGTGTGCGCGTGTGTGAGTGTGTGTGTTTATATAAGCGAATGGATCGAATAGAATTATGTTTCGTTTTTCTTTTCTTTTCTACGGTGAATAAGTAATAAGTTCATGTTTTTTTATAAATTAATTCTCATCACACACACAAACTCACACACAAACACAGACACACATACACATACTTATACACAGGACACAAAGAATCATATTGTCAACCCAGTTTTTATTTCTTAACAATATTTTTCTTCATGTGTTCGTTTAATAATTAATAATCTTAATATATATATATATATATATATATATATATATATATAAAAAAAATTGTTTGTCCGCAATGGACTCCTAAACTACTGATCCGATTTTAATTAAATTTTGCATACTGTATGCAGTTTCATCCAACTTGAAAGATAGGATAATTTAGATCTTAATTTATAATCGCAATATTATTTTATTAATCGCGAATTATTTATTATTCGTGTGTATCGGACTGATTGTGAGCCACAGCAACGCGTGGCGGGACACCCCTATTGTATTATAAAAATTTAAAGTTTTTTAGTTGAAATTTTCTTTCAAAATTATTCACCCTAGAAATGTTTCTATCAATAAAGAGAGAGAGAGAGAGAGAGATAGATAGAGAAAAGAATTAAAAAAATATCAAATAAAATAGAAGGAAGAATAAAACGGTTTCAGATAATCTTTGATCACATTTCTATCTTCGTGCCGATGACGTCGAGTGTTATCGAATGAACGACAGCTTTTTCAAACTCTTCGACTTTCACCTAAATCCTATCTTTCTTTCTTTTTTTTTTTTTTTCATACGTATACACATCTATATTTATATATATATATATATATACAAGTTATGACATTATTCGTATTAAGTTCTACTTCGTATAATACGTTTTTGACAAATTACACAATTCTATCATTTATTTCAAATCAACGAACAAAATCAATGATAAAAATACAAAAAAAAAAGAAAAAAAGAAGGGAAAAAATATTAATAAAAATTAATGAAAAAGTAATTGAATCTAAAAACAAAAACAAAAATATTGCACTTTGCACACACACACACACCCTTTATTAAATACCACCACACGTGCAACTTTTGTTTTCATTTTCCATAATTACCACCCCAGTCTTTCAAAATCCGCCATAGAAGTAATTCATTGATAAAAAGAAAAAACAACAACAACAACAACAACAACAAAAGTTATCAAATAAATGATAACATTACAAATATGATGAAAATAATTAATAATACACCAATGATAGACTTTCCTTAGGGGGTAGGGGGTACGGGGAGAAGGGGGGAGGGCTCGGGGTGATATATTATATTTATTTGGGCACTTGACCCCATCGGTAAAAAGCAACCCCAAAAAGAGGTGGCGAGTTAGTTCGGGGTCGAGGGGTGAAAGAGGGGGTCGGGCGGGGTGGGGCGGGGGTGGTGGGCTTTGAGCGGACGCAGCGTCCTTTCGATAGGAGTGCAGCACCGGGTGGCAATGCGTCGGTGGCCTGCCTGCTGTGCTGTGCTGTGCTGTGCTGTGCTGTGCTGTGCTGCAGCCGCAATGCAGCGCATCGACGAAAAAAAAAAAAAATAAAAAAGAGAATAGAAAAGAAAAGAAAAGAAAAAAGTTTCTTCTTCATTCGTTCGTTCGTTCGTTCGTTCATTCGGACGACGACGACAACGACGACGAACGACGACGAACGACGAAAATTACATTTTTTTATTTTCTCTTTTTTTATTTCATTATTCGTTCTCTAATATCCCCTCCCCTTACTTCCTCCACCCACCACCCTCCTCCCTACGCTCCCACCATTGATTTTATATCGCGTATTATATTTATTCGTAGAAGCGCGAGAACCTAAAATATTTCCTATATTGGTGACAGAGAATGAAAGAGGAGAACAAATAAAGGTATCGATATAATGGCGGATTCGGTTGAATGGACCCCGAACCAGATTGACGTATTTTTATTATTATTTCTTTCTTTCTTTCTTTCTTACTCTTCTCCCTTTACCGTTTATGTTGAATTTTGTTTTGTTTTATTTGTTCTTTTTTTCTTTTAACTCCTCCTATCAATTTTATCGGGCCCTACGACGTATCGCCCGTTCTAGGATCGAATGAATGCTTCCATAAATTGAATATATAAATTTACGAAGAAAGTTGAAATGAGACAACAGATGGTGAATGAGACAACAAATTTTTGACAATTTTGTACAAAAACATTTGGACCTTTTTTTTCATAAAGTAATCGTAGTTAGGATTAGCAATAAAAAATAATAATAATAATAATTCGTAGGAAATGAAGGTAATCAAACATTTGTCGAAGGTTTTCTGGTTGGAATATTGAAATCCTTGTGAGACGACGACGATGACGACGACGACGACTACTTGAGAAACGAGTACGATTCCAAATCGAATATCTCGTAAGTACGTTCGAATTTTCTTTTTCAAACTTGCCTCTACCATTTACTTTCTTTTGTTTTTTGTTTTTGTTTTTTTTTTGAGGATTATTCGTCAACGTGTCTAAAATACACGCATACATACATACTTAGTTCTATACCACGAGTGTTGGAAATTTTTTGTGACATATTTCGGTAATCGTTTTGAATGAGAAAAAAAATAAAAAAGTCCTACGATTCGTCTCTCATGAATTTTAATACACGAGAAAGGGAAAGTAGTATAAACCAAAAATAATCATACATATTCGCAAGTTATTGAATTAATCCCGAAAAATAAATTCTCTCGTCTGGAATTTTGAGATAAATTATTTAACAAAATGATTTTATTTTTGGCCAATTCAATTAGCTCAAATGTGTCTGATCACTTTTAATTTATACTACTTTCATTTTAACACAAATCAAAAATCGTATCGTCAATTTTGTTTCATCTATCCAATAAGATACTTTTTAACGATGTATAGAAGAAAATCTTTGAATGATTCTCAATTTGTTGTTAATTAATTGCATCTACATTACATCTAATAAATTAGTCAAAAAAAGAAAACACAAAAATGAAATAACAACGACTCTCTAATCTATGTTTTTGTAAGTAAACGTGTTTATGGTCATTATAGACAACGACAAATTTTTTTTACTAACAATTCATCTAACGTACAATCAAGTTTTCCATCTAAATTGTTCCCGCGATTTCGTGCCACCTACTACAAAAAAAAAACAAACCCCTATAGGTATACTTATCGGTATTTCTGTAAATATCTACTCTAAAAAAGGAAGATTAATCGAGTCCTAGGTGTATGGAACAAAACAAAACAAAACAAAAAATGTAGTCTACGAAATAATCAACCAAACGTATTGTCAAAGTAAAGTCAATTTAGATTTAGAACAACCCTACCCAACCCTATTATATCTTATCTTAATACATATAAAATTACGTGTTGTCACGTTGTTTGTTCGCAATGGACTCCTAAACTACTGAACCATAACCATAATCGAATTATTTGTTTATTAACAAAAAGTTGGACTGATTGTGAGCCACAGCTACGCGTGTCGGGGCACCCCCCCTAGTATACTATATATAGGGTGTCTAATATATGATCTAAAAACGTAAATGAAGAAAAGAAAAACTATGAAGTAGACTTGGGATTGATCCGATTCGGATAAGAACGTCGACAACGTAAATGAGCGTAACGAGAACATGGGTTTTGGAAAATAAGCAAGAAATATGTAGAGTATGACTCGAGCCAGCTTATAACGTGGAAACCTTGAATTAATCGTCGCTTCATCGAGCGTTCTCTTTATTTACGACCCCACCCCCGCCCCCTCCCCTCCCCCTTCCTTTACCCCGTTCTTTTCGGTTTGACGAGCATTCAGAAAAAAAAAGCCCATTTCGCTAGCGCTTTCAGATAAAGCCCGTAGTCTTTCGAAATTCTTCTCTTCGTATGCGTCATCGTCATCGTAGTAATAGTAGTAGTAGTAGTAGTAAGCCAACCTCTTTTCTACCTTTCTCTTTCTTTCTCACTCACTCTATTTCTCTCTCTTCTCTTACCCCCTTTTTTCTACGACATCCACCTACGACAAGAAAAGATAAAGAAAGAGAGAGAGAAAGAGAGATGGATAGAGGAAGAGTGACAACTTCTTTCATCAAACGATTCATTCTGACGCACATGGTATGCCCCACTTTTATGTTAAGTTAAAAAAAAAACATGGAAACAAAAATCAATCCTTCTCTTTTTTTTTTTTTTTTTTTTAATAAACCTAATTATATTCAGACATGTAAGAATAAAAATATTACAAGAATTTGTAAAGAATGTGAGGAAGTATGATGAAGCAAGTAGTTTTGGTTTGCTAAAACTTCTGCAGGTTCTTCGATGAACCTTCCGTCACGCGATATTTGCCGCTAGAATACCATTAACGTTTTATATATATATATATATATGTATGTATGTATGTATATGTATATGTGGTACACTCTTCTTTCCCTTCCGCACCCTGTTAAACTCATAACATACATTGACGTACTTATACGTGTGTGAAACAAACGTCAAGTTACTCTCACACGACGAGAGAAAGTCCTAGGGATAGGAAAGGATAGATTAACCCGGTTAGATAAGAATCTACGGCGAATGTGCCAGTTTAATGGAAGGGGTTTAGAAAGGTGTGCAGATGTTAGTTGCTGGATAGTGTTGGCTAAGTCTACGGGGTGGTTAAAGAGCTATCTTTTTTTTGCTTTAAATAAAAAAAAAAAACCCTACGACGTTTTACTCTGTCTAATAATTTAAATTTAAGTATATATATCTTAATATATATAAATTACGTGTGTCACGTTGTTTGTCCGCAATGGGCTACTAAACTACTGAACTGATTTGAATAAAATTTTACACACTGTGTGCAGTTTCATTTAACTTGAAAGATAGGATAGTTTATATCTCAATTTATAATTGACCTTACTATATATAGTACTACACCCCTAGTATATATATACAGCATCGTTCCAACAGATTAGCATTTTTCCATTTGGTTTGAACTTTCTGGCACGTCGTCCAATTTTTTTTTTTTTTTTTTTCATTGCGGCCTAAGAGATTTATAAATATTGCACTGTAGTTGCCAAAAGGTGCGACCTTTTCGTTCTTAAGCCGGAAGAACTGAGTTGAAGTTACCGGTGCAGATCCCCTCCCTCTGTCGCATTTTAATTATGAATGTTAGTAACTTATCGGTTCTTTTTCTCTCTTCTTCTTCTTCTTCTTCTTCTTCGTGAAAAATCGTACATTCAGTTCTCGTATCATACTTTTATATGTGTGTGTGTGTGTATATATATACACAGGTAAAAGAATTCTTGGAGAAATTGGGTTATGGCGGAAACACATTGCGCTATTGTGACGCGTTGCAGTTTGCTGGTGCATCGAACGTTATATAACTTACTTAGTACGTGTTTAGACCTGTGTATACATCGTGGATGTGTATGTGTATGTGTATGTGTGTATTACCTGCATATACTCATGTTGAAGATTTTTTGGCAAGGTCGGCCAATCTTTCGCGTCTTTTCTACTCGGATTCCTACTATTCATTACTTTCTTATCGATAAAATTCTCTCGAGTTAGGATCCGAAATTGATTGCTCGTCCGAAAGGTTTGAAAATAAGGTATAGATAAATTTTAATTAAACATATTAGCGTATATAAATATAATACTCTTGAAAAAAATAGAATACGAAGACCGCGAATGGAAGGATCGTGTTCAGGGTCGGGAACAATTGCGGGATTTGGTATTTGCGACAATGAACTTTTGAGTTCCTAATACCAATTAATAATAATAATAATAATTATTATTATTATTATAATACTATCGAATATTTTGTCATATTTCAAAATCCATTTTAATTTGTCGTGATGAAAAATAATATGTGAAATTTGTATTTGAATTAATATCATCAATTCATTCACGTTCAAATTTCAAATGAATTACCTATCAATGATTAGAAATAAATTCATCATTTACCATTGAATAATAATTGTATAATTTTTTTCAATAATAATAATAATAATAATAATAATAATAACGTTGAAACATTTCAAGATGAGATTTTTCTTTTAAAAAAAAAAAAAAAATATTCTAACATTTTTAATTAATTCCATTCTCCTCTTCTCTCGTGTTTAATCAAAGAACACTTGTCAAGCGTGTATAAAAATAATAAAGAAAAAAAAAAACAATTTAAAATATAAATGTTGGTGGTAGGGGGAAGAGGAAGGGGGAGGGGGAGGGGGAGGGGGGAGGAAACGTTAACGAATGGAGTTTTAGAAAATTCAAAAGAAATTTTCATAATCGTTGTAACTTTCAATGAGAAAGACGAGATTTAAAGTACCGAGAGAAGCGTTTCTCTCTACTCAACTCGGGGTGGTAGGTAGGTAGGTAGGTAGGTAGGTAGGTAGGTAGGTAGGTAGGTAGGTAGGTAGGTAGGTAGGTGTAGTACGGTAAAAATGTGCTGGCTAATTGGTGCGAAGGTTCGTTAGCGTCGAGCTACGTAATAATTAGTAGTTAAGGCTCGATGTGACTCGACGAGCGTGGAGTAACACGAAAGTTACAACTACCACGTGCACTTACACACACCCAATGCATGTGAATATGTATATTGTGCATATATGTATATATATATATATACGTGTTTTTACGAACAACGTATGTATATTGTTTCGAAGTACCGATTAATCGAGCACGTAAATTTCTCTCTCTCTCTCTCTCTTTCTTTCATTTCTTTTTTTAAATCATACAAACACACGATAATAATCGTGGTACCAACTGAAACTACAAACAAAATCAATTCAATTTTCTATTATTTCTCTCTATTTATTTATTTTTTTTTTTTTTTTTTAAGTGAAAAACTTCCTTAGAATGGGTGTAATTTGAAAAAATGTAACGCAACGATTAGGCGGCGATGTAACGGAGCGGTAGGCGGCTATGTAACGGAGCGGTGGGAACCGATGAAACACGGCCAAGATACTAAATAAGAAGAAAATACAATTATTCTACAGCAGATATTTAGTATTCGTTTCATTCTCTCGAAACTTAGTTTTTTTTTCGATGGTTTCACTTGAAATACGTGTGATCTGCACACATGTTGTTGTTGTTGTTGTTATTTTTTTTTTTCTAATGTCGCTTTTGAAAGATATATTTTTAATCGTAACGAAGGTGACAAAAAAATGCATCGATTATTTAAATCTTTTGGGGGGGGGGAAATAAAAACTAAGAACAAAGATTGACACTTTTGAACGAAGAAACAACGGCATTTATATTCAATTTTCTTACGTTTTCAATAAACTTTCCTCAACTTTTTCAATTGTCCCGTTTTTTTTTGTTTGTTTTTTTGCAAAAGATGTATGTAGTAAGTTCAACCGATATGTGTCGTTCATTTTCTCTTTCTCTTTCTCACTCTCACGTAGGTAGACACACACGATTAATGCTGCATTGATTCGTCCACCGAGTGAGAAATAGTCGGGGACAGGGGGAAATTCATAATTGTGGAATCGAGCGTAGTTGGGTCACGGGTCCTATTTTTAGCTGCTTCTGATTGTGAGTTCAAACGAAAGCAAAGGCCACCACCTGTGTGTATCCAACGTTTGCTTTACGCTGTCGCTTTATTGTCTGCTCTCTTCGCTAACTTTATCTTTCTCTTGCTCTCTCTCTCTTTTTTTTTCTCAACTTACCCCCCTACGCCCCACCCCACCTCCACCCCCTACTAAACCTACTAACAAAATGTTACATCAATTCTCAAGAAAAAAAACATCCCTTTGGCTTCATCTCTCTCTCTCTCTCTCTCTCCCTTTTTTCTTTCTCATTTTCTTTCGTTATGAAAAAAAAAAAAAATCCGAAAATTTTGGGCATCGTCGCATCAATCATTTCATTTCATTTTGCTACAAATAATTTCAAGATATTTTTTTTGTTTTTTTTGGTTTCATTTTGACATATCTCAAATGTGTGATCAATTTTATTGTATTTTTATTAATTTTTATTTTATTTATATATATAAAAAAATGACAACTTTATCCATTTCAAATAATATTTATCGATCTCGAATGTAATCTAAATAGAAAAAAAAAAAAAAAATAACACGTTCGCTATTATATTATGAGAGATTTGAAATTTAGGTGATTGAAATTCGAGTGAATTTTTTCTACAAACGTTATTGACAAAAAAACAAAAAAAAAGAAAAAAAGGATAAAAAGAAGGGGGGATGGGAGGGGGAGGGAGAAGAGAATAAAAGCCAATGGCTGATGTTAGAGATATGATAAAAATCCAACAATTTTTTTTTGTTTTATTTTACTTTGCAATATCGGCTCTATTTCTCTATCTCTTTTCTTTACTAGTACTCTTTTACTACTCGGTTCTTATTCACGGTCTCTTATTCGACACTAGCACGATTTACCACGAGACGACTCTTTTATAAGAAAAAGAGAGAGAAAAAGATAAAGAGAAAGAAAGAGAGAGAGAGAGAGAGAGTTAGCTTCCCTAGTCGTTTACTCTCTTTCGTCATCTTAGCCGTGCATTGTGCCACCCTTAAAGTTCTCAGAAACGTGTGCAATATTAAAAAGCTGCTTCTCTCTCTCTCTCTCTCTCTCTCTCTTTCTCTCTTTCTCTCTTTCTCTCTTTCTCTCTTTCTCTCTTTCTCTCTTTCTCTCTTTCTCTATTTCCCTTTAGTTCACTGAGAAAACCAAGAGAGAAAGAAGCTTTACTAGCAAAAGCTTTGACAAAGGATCGACGACGACGACGACGATGACGACGACGATCCTCCGATAGTCGGTCGTATCCTCCTATCGTCCTTCTTCCCTTTTAAAGACTACCTAGAAAAGCCCCGATTTTCTACTACCAAAGACTTAATAGGATCTCAAATGCGAACTATTTCAAATAGATTACCTAAAAACGAAACTTTTAAATATATCAATGGTATAAAAGAAGTATTAAGAAGATGATAAGGTATGAAGAAATACTTTTTAACTAAAACGAACTAACTTTTGTTTTTTCTTACTCCATTTCCCCCCCCCACCCCCGATAAATCGAAGTACACGATTCGATATTTGTTCTTTTCTCGTTTTTTTGAACCGAAGAACAATAATATATATATTTTAAAAAGAAAAATTATACAGTCATGTATTTTATACATTGCATTAGATTTATAAGATTTCCAAATGCATTAACACGTTAATGATAAATACCAACACGTCAACACCGAATTATCGTCGTACTTTTATCCAAATTAAAATACTATATATGATTATTATTAATGTAATAATATTGTTACTGTAAATGGAAGGATTATCGTTGTTTCATATAGGTTCGAGCTTTATCGAACGGTCGACCTCGAGAGGTGTAAGGCAGCTCGATTATTCTGATGCATTGAGCTTAAGCCTAGTCGAAATTTATCACTTGCTTTATCTCTCTCTCTCTCTCTGTCTCTCTCTCTCTGTCTCTCTCTCTCACTCTCCCTTTCTCTCACACTCGATTCAAGGTAGTAAACCTTAAACACACGAGGCTTCACCATAACCGATCGTACAGCTTAACGTCGTCTCTATCCGTCAGCTTTGTCAATGTGGCCGTTAATTCACGCGAAATAATCGAAGTATCGGCATTGAGGCAAATAGAAAGAGAAAGATGAACATATGTATATATGTATATATGTATATTATTCGTGTGAAAAGTTAGAGAAAGAGAAAGAGAAAGAGAGAGAGAGAAAGTTTCATCAACTAAATATGATCATACTCTTACTCTCGATTGATATTATCGAAATTTCTCAATTAAAATTCAATTACATTTAAAGTAATATTATTCATTAAAATATATATAAGATAAAGAGAGAGAGAGAGAGAGAGAAAGAGATGATCATTAGCTATTATTTCCTTTTATTATTTATCTAGATCTATTGTAATTTAATAAATAAGATAAGATACTTTTTATAAACATTTGAAGTAAAAAAAAAAGAAGGATGACGAATAATTCGTATGATTAGAAATTAGTTTTTAATTGATATTCGTTTCTTATTTGAAAATAACACAAGCAGAAAAACAAGTCTAAGGGGTGATCGAAAAGAAGAGAAAATCCGTTCAGATGTGATAATCGATAATCGATCGATAGCTTTCTTTCTTTCTTTCTTTCTCTTTCTTTTTCTATTTCTTGAGTGGCTTTTGTTACATACGAAAAAGGGGTAGTAACTGGCAATAGCAATAGCAGAAATTGTCCCACCACCACCACCATCACCACCATTACTATTGCATTACTATTGCACATGAGATTATTGCGATCACGAGTCTCATTTCGTGCGGGTTAAAGTTTGCGAATGAAAATATTGAAAAACTACCCCTTTCTGAAAGATACGATATTGGTCATAGAACGTAAAATAATCTCACGAATATCGACACTCTCTCTCTCTCTCTCTTTATCTCACTTTATTTGATATAAAAAAATAAATAAATAAATAAAACAACCCTTATAATAAATTCAAGAAATTTCTATCTCAATCATACAGTCATCTTTCTTTGGTAAATAATAAAAAAAGAACAATAAATGAATATTAAAAACTACGCGAAATTTGTTCATACAATCAAAATGGTGGAAGATTGAACGAAACAGAAGAAATGTATGAAGACAAATTTGAGGATTTCATCTCGTTTCCATGTACAAAAATGTGTCTACCGTCGGTGAGAGAAAGAGCGAGAAAGAGAGAGAGAGAGAGATTTACACACACAGGAACACACTATCAAACAAAATTGAAATATTTTTTAACGAACAATTCGTACGATTTTTTCTTGAGAAAAAAAATAAATAAATTCACGTCGTTAGTTTGATTATAATATTGCAAGTAACACGCAAACACACACACACACACAGACACACGTATACAGTCGAGAGATGAAGGGTAGAGGAGGAGACAAATAAAAAGGGCAATGCATTATATTTACCTTAGCTCTAAGAGCAGCAGCAGTAGCAGCGTTTTTACTCTTTCCAATTGGTGTCGAGTTTTTACGCGCGATTCTTACTCCTCGTTCGGATTCTCGGCATGCCTTGACAAAGTGCAAATAGTGTTCTTTACGGTCCTTAAGATTATTCGTAATAGTTTATTTATTTATTTCCTTCCTTCCTTCCTTCCTTCCTTCCTTAATTTTTGTTCTTTTTTGTCCCTTTTTCTTTCAGACGAATCGTCCACTCGTACGAGGGAAGAAGAGAACCAGTTGTGGTAACACCTGATGATGGTTATTACGGTAATGACGGGGAAAAAAACGCGATTGAGAGAAAAAAAAGATTCAACTAAACTAACAGAAGGTTAGTTACTAAACTAATAGAAGGAAGTGAGAAGATAATAACAAGATAAATTGAACGAGGGATTAAAGAAAGACTAAATAATAGACCAAATTTACGATAAGAAATAAATAAAAGAAGAAGAAGAAGAAAATGTCTTGCAATAATTTTTCGCACGTATTTTTTTTTTTTTTCCCCAACCCCTTTCATTCCCAAACACACATGCGAGAATAATGATCCTCGATTAGACCCAGAGACCGGTATTCGCGATCAACAAACAAACAACAGTAACAACAACAACAACAATAACAATAACTACGACGACGAAAATAATCAGAGATAAAAAGAGAAAGAGGGAAAGATTATTTAAACAAATAACTGTGACAAAAAAAAAAAAAGAAAAAAAGTTAATTTATAATCAAATCACACCTTTAGAAAATAATTTCTCTCTTTCTCTCTCTCTCTCTCTCTCTCTCCCTCTTTCACTCTTTGATACTTTGTTTATCGTTTACTTGTTTTTTTTTTTTTTTAATTATTTCTAAAAATCGTGTTAAATGTCGTACTCTCGATGTATGCGTGAATACCAAAGAGAAAGAAGGAAATGAGAGAAAAGATGAGATAGAAAAATTTGATGAATAATATTATATAAATATTCTAATGTTGTTATTTGTTTTTGTTTTGTTATTGTTTTTGTTTTTGGTTTTTGGTTTTGGTTTTGGTTTTCTTTTCTTTTCTTTTTGTCAGAATAATGGCACCAACGTGTTAAAATCTGGACGGCGAAATGATAACGGCCGACGCAATCGCGGGAGGTGATAACGATAAAAGAGAGAGAGAGAAGAACAAGAGTATGTGTGTGTGTGTATGTATTAGAGAAGACTTAAAACAAGCAAACCGCGAGAGAAGTAGGCCGGTTAACCGTTCAGGCCGCACTGACGAGTCGAGTCACGGCTAGTAAGAGTGAACTGCTCTGCCACCCAACCAACCCCCTCTCCAAACCCCTCTCCAACCCTTCTTCTACCCCCACTAGACTCACTTCACCCTTTCCTTTCTACCCCTTTCTCTCTCCTACTCCTCTTTACCTGTATATATATATATATATAGGTATACACCTATATCTTTCTTTCTTTCTTTCTCTCTCTCTCATTCGTTCTCTTGTTCTTCTCCCTTTATCAAGCCGCATCACATTTTCTCTCTCTCTCTCTCTCTCTCTCATTCTCTCATTCTCTTTCTGCTTCTTGTTCATCCCTTCTTTTTATCTCATCTACCTTCTTCAAATTCTTTCTTTTTTTCTTCTTCTTCTTTTCTCGCAATCGTGTACGACCACTTCAATTACATTTTTTTTCTTCTCTCTCTCTCTCTCTCTCTCTTATTATTTATACTATTTTTTTTTTTTGTTGTTCTTGAATTATGTTTCTGTTTTTTTTTTTTAACGAGTCATTGACACATCATGTAAATACTTATTTTTCTTCTTATTATTATTATTATTATTATTGTTTATCTTGAATTTTAACATAAAACACACGCGACGAACATATTGTGGTGATTACATGGAAAATATTTTTTTTAAATAATTTATTACACATAGAAATATTAATTTAATGATATATATATACTTTGTAGCAATGTGTCTTTTAAAAAAAAAATAAAAAAAAAAATTTCAACTTAATTAAAGTTTTACAAATGACGCGACAATTATCAAACAGGTATTGTCTTCTAATCGTGAAATTGATTTCGTTGTCACATTGATTATACGGCAACTGATTCTCGTCTCGTTTGTTACATTAATTTGGTTTGATAATCAACCTATTTAATAGTCTACTACCATAGTCAGTCAATAACTATTACAATTAAACCCGAGATAAATTGTCACATTGATAATGTTACAAGCAATTTAAATATCTTTTGTTTTATATCAATTTGGTTTGATAATCAATAGTCTGTTTAATAGTCTGACATTTTAATAGTCTGACATAGTTAGTCTCTTACTACTATTGTCTGATCAATAAATCTTTTTTAACTATTCTAATATATTAATTTTTTTCTTTTTTTGATTTAATTAAAATATTACCGTTTGTGTTTTATCAAATTCAAACAATATAAAACATTATAAATATATAAAACTAGGGGTGTCCAGCCACGCGTTGCTGTGGCTCACAATCACAGTCCGACTTTTTATTAATAAACAAATAATTCGATTATATATTGAGATATAAATTATCCTATCTTTCAAGTTGGATGAAACTGCACAAAGTGTGTAAAATTTGATTAAAATTGATTCAGTAGTTTAAGAGTCTATTGCGGACAAACAACGTGATACGTAATTTATATATATATTAAGAAAATAAAATATTAAATAAATAAATGTTGCATATTGAATTCTCGTCAAATAACAAAAAAAAAAGATGACATTACAGTTGATAGACGATCGTGATAATCAATTCAATAACGAAATCATATGTTAATTAATAATATATATATACATATATATATTGAGATCAAATCGAATAATTAAATTTCAATATCATATACTTTAATTAAATAACTTTTTTTATAAATTCATATATTAAAAGATAAGAACGGAATAAAACCAGACGACAATCCTTTAAATTTGTTCGAATATTTGGAAAACATTTAAAAACAAAAATGTAGACAATTATTGTCATTACCTATCAATGACTCGTCAATGATAACAAAAAACGTATATGTCTATTACGAAAGTTAAATTAATGATTAAGCACCAATTATACTTAAGTTTTGAACGTTATCACATGCATTTGTTATCTCATTTTTTTTTTTTATTTTTTTTTTGAACCAATGAATTTCAATATTCAGTATTAACCGTTTGAACTGGAAACACACGAAGAGACTAAAAAGTTCGAAAGTGTTAATTATAAGAAAACAATATTATTATTAATTCTCATGAAGTCGAAAGAGAGTGAAAGTTGACACGTTATTAGAATGATTTTTCAAGTAAGTTTGTAATTATTTTCATACTTTTTGTTATAAGTAGATAAAAAAAAAAAAAAAAATACAAAAAGGACATTCATATAAATTAACAGAATTGTTTGTTGACAGAATATATCCATTTAAAAAGGGAAAATAAATAATGTAATTAAAAAAAACATATTCATTGAATGTCATCAAAAACGTTGAATATTAATAATATAAAAAAATCAAATAAAAAAAATAGCAAACGTATTGAGGAATGACAAGGAAATTGTTCATTTTGCCTTATATGAAAATTGTATTTTTACTATTGATAACTATTTTGATACCATGCTATTATGGTTTGATGTACGGAGGTGATACAGGCAGTAAGTTACTGTAAATATTAGGAAAAAAAAAAACTATACATTTTTATAGATTTTTTTTTTTGAATTTTTTGATCATTGTTTTTATTCATTTTTTTTTTTTTAAGAATCTTACTTTGACATATACACCGCAATCGTAGTTGAAAAATTTCGAGAAGTTATGAGAAATGGGAATGAAACACTTGAAATTCCAATTATGGATCCCTTTAAACTCGATCAATTTGAATACAACATTCGAGAAAAGTTTAACATTGAGTGAGTATATTATTTATAATAATATATTTTTAATTGAAATCTTACGATTGATATTATCATCCGATATATCAAATAAAATGAAGTGTCCATATTGATAATCAAAAACGAATGAAACAATGATTTGTATTCTATGGAAAAAAGGGCTCAAGGATATCTACAAAATTTGCAAATAAACAAATTGTCCACTTACAAGATCATACAAGCAGAATTTCATTTATTTAGAATAAAAGTTAATGTACATTATATATGGGATTCGATCGAGTTGATTACAGATTATAATTTGACGGGAATTTATGAACATTTTTTACCAGTTTATGGATTAGGTGAAATCGAGTGAGTACAACAACAACAAATCTATCAAATATCAACTTTATGTTATGAAATAAAACAAAGACAACAAAATTCAAATGTGTAATATTTGTTTAATATAATATAACAAATAATATCATTAAATATGTTTTTTTTTTTTTTTTTTGTTATCTTTTTCAATATGCAAGTGCAATTGTGAAAGGTTTAGACGTAGAAGTGATCATGGGACTTTGGATTAAAAATGGATATTTATACGTACGAAATTTACAATCAGCGATCAAACTCGAAGAATTAGACGTAAATATATATATATATATTTTTTTTTCTTCATGTAAAATCATTGTTTAATCCGTTGTGATATTAATGAACACGTTCAAATCATTTGTTTTTTTTTTTTAGATCAAAGTAACTGGATTATTTAACAACAAACATATTTCAAACATCATAAGTATTATCCTGTCGAATGTTGCACCACAATTAGTAGATATATATCAAGAAGAATTAACCGAACTATTGAACACTTCGGCTACAGATATTATTAATGATTTACAGAAAAACAACACTTTATGGGATTTAATATTTAATTCTTAAAAAAAAAAAAAAAAAAAAAATAAGAAGTCAAAATAAATCCAAAAATCATTTGACATAGTTTAGTTTCTTTCCCCCCCCCCCATAATCGCCCCATAATCTTAAGTTGTTTTTTTTTATATAATAAATATTTGCAGAATATTTCTAATGATCGTTTGAAACAAAACCAAAAAAAAAAAAAAATGCGGATAAAAATATCACATATTTCTTATAAATAAT
The DNA here is from genome assembly GCF_049000335.1 of Polistes dominula. Classification (NCBI taxonomy): domain Eukaryota; kingdom Metazoa; phylum Arthropoda; class Insecta; order Hymenoptera; family Vespidae; genus Polistes; species Polistes dominula. Next base: position 774,022 of record NW_028300915.1, read on the forward strand.
ATAATATAATAATAAATAAATAATTTCTTAAATATACTTATTCCTTTAGCTGTAATAATGTATTAGTCTATTTATATAAAATTTATCTTGTTAAAAACAAAATATGCAAAATCTACGATACATTTTCACAAATATTTCAAATCATATATTGTTTTTATGTGTGCCTTCAGAAATGCCATTATACATATAATTTAAAAAAAAAAAACAAAAATTGTCATTGCAGGAACTCAAGTAGAAAATAATGAAAATGTGTCGATGATAAATCCAACGATGATCACCTGTAACAAGAAGAAAAATATATTAATCAACTATACTTCGAATAACTATAAAAAAAAATTATTGACGAGCAATATAATAATAGAATAAAATATAAAATATGACTAAAGAGTTATTCTCAAAAGGTTCGAACATGTTGTTGAACCTTTGAAAATAACTCAGTAGCCTGTAGTTGCCCTCTTCAGCCACAATTAAGTGGGGGCCTCTTCGGCATTAAGCCTCTTCTTTTCTTCATACCTTTCTGCAATTGGACATTTTCGTACGTGCAAGTAAAATAAGAGTCTTTGATGAAATATATCCCATCATTCAAAAAGTGTACTATCAAAATATGGCATTCTAATTCTCAATTATTCCAAAATTCATTTACATTTATCGTTTACTTTTCTAACTCGTGGACCATCAATGAACTTAGATTTCATTGATAATACACGAGTACATTTAATCAAATGTCCAAGCAGATCATTTCCCTCGATGACCTAATAACACTACGCACTTTTAACGTAGAGTAATACAATCGAATTGAAATAATGCAATAAATGTAATGCATTTGCTTGCAATACCTTCATTTCATTAATTCGTTATATTTAATTATATCAAATATTGCTAACTGTAAGAGGAAATCGCGATAGTGCATAGTGCTAATCCTGAAATACTTAAAACTAAGTATCAAATGCATCAAAGAATTTGCGAATTTGATTCGACTTTATCTCGTTCGAGATAAAATCGAACTAGAAATAAATCTTTCAAATGATTGCAAATACCTTTGAATCATGATACATAATAAAGATCACAGAATAGTTACAAAATAAATAAACAAATCAAGCATAATAGAATGAGACGATCAAATTTTGTAACAATTCTGTATAAACCAGGAGGCGGAATTTCCACTCCGGAGTGGAAGTAAGAAGTCTAAAGCCTTTCCTGGATCCTACCTACTTAAAATTAAAGTGTTCACATTCATTCAGAGAAGTATGCTACCTGCCTGCCTATTATCCATACTTTTACCCATTTTAAGAAAAAACATACATACCCACCCACTCACTCCACGGTTCTCTCACATACCACCAGGGTGCAAAAGCCTAAACTAGAGAGCATGCCCCGGGGCACCTCCGACACCCTAGTTCAACCACGTTTTATAAACTTATATGCTAATGGGTATACGTACTTTTTGCTGTAATCGGCTGCCAAGGCTAGTGATTATTGCATACAAAAAACTACAGCAAAAATACAAGTATAAACTAGTATATATATGCATACTAGTTATATACGTGTATATTTCCACAAATAAATGTGAGGACTCTACTATGCAAACGATTATACAAAAAAATCAAAATAAATATTTAATATAAATATAAGAATAGTAGTAGTGCTTTGAGTATTTAATGATGTATTAAATGAATAAAAACTATCGCGAAACGATGTACAGTACACACTACCTAATACGCACACACAGGTGTAAAGTACATCGTGCAATCACTAACACAATAACAGCCGCCAATAGGGGAAAAAATTAAAACTAAACCCATACTAACTGTTTCTCACCCATACGTGTAACACCTGGGCACACGCATAAATGAGAACGCAGAAAATATGGGGGGGAGAAACGGGGATTAGTACATTAGTTGCTGAAAATCCTAATCTAAAAATTGATTAATATATATGAAAATGTTTTCTCATAATTCTAAGCGGGCTTTGACTCTACAATTTATTTTTAATGAATTTTAAAAAGAATTTAAGAACTTTTAAAAATTTTCAATATGACTAAAATGAATAAATATAAAAAACCTCGGACGATTCCTTTCATTAAGTTGGCTGTTCTGATTGAAGAACTGGGCTTTAAGCCACCACTTAACTGCTAGAATCTATCCGTCGCGAATAAGTTTGTCTTCTTGCTTATTTATTTATAATATCGAAGTATCGATAAATCAAAATTAATCGCAATTAAATAAACTAAACACGAAGCAATGCATGTAAGACATTTATTACACGCTACCACAATTAACCACGAACAAAAGACGTAATAAAAAAGAAAGTGCATTAATTAATTGCACTGTTAATAATATGAATTTAACCGATGAAACAAGAAGACCTATCCTGAACTAATAAAATATACAACAAAATATACAATTTCCATGAGTTATTCCTAAAAAAGAATTACTCATGTGCTCGTCAATAATTTATTGAAATAATTACAACCAGTAGCTCGTGCCGATTCGGACCTTTCATCCTCGGCATGATTGAGCACCGGAGGGACTTGAAATTATTTGACTCACTCGTTACCAATGTTATATAACATATATGTAACATTTTAGAATTAAAATAACGCATATACGAAATATGAACAGTTGGCATTAGAAGTTCTGCGGTGGCTCCAAAACACTCCTACTTCGTAGCAAGTATTGCAGTCTGATGATCGCAGAGTTCTTCGATTTACTTTTGAAGTAGATCCATCGAAGAATTCATCCAACATCTTTGAAAGTAAGAGAATCCATGATTATATCTGTAAAATAAAATAGAACAAAACGGTAAGTTATCTGGAATATTATCAAAAATCATATAAAATAAAATCGAATAAAATGTTAATACAAATGAATACTTACAATGCATTCCAATGAGATGCAGCTCTATTGCACCATGGTGATGCACCTCGCGTGAATCTAAAAACGCGGTATAAACGAAAATAAGAAACTATACATGAGTTTCTTATCGCGAAACCGAAATTTCATTATACGACGAACAACACTGATTCTATAATTCGCGTTTGATTTTAACTTATCACTCGCCCGATCACTGATTCTACAACTAATTCAAAGACTGCATTGCACGCAGTCAAATGCAAGAACAAACACTTCACTCCCGGTCACTTCACATGAGCCATTCGGTCTAAGACACCGACCCGTAGTAATGCAATTGCTTCGCGCACGATTGCAATCTGAAACAGAAATAAAAAACAATACAATTAATATCATTACTATTACAGAAAAGCATTAAAATTGTTGAGGTATTATTGAATACAAAAAATATACTCACTTTAAATCACTATCGACGAATGCACGATGGGTCTCCTACCCTTAGGATGACGATGAGCACACTTTTAAACCGAATAAAAGAAACTTGCGAGTTTCTTAACCGAGCAAACGAAACTTTAACATGCGACGATCAACACTGAATCTACTTGTCGACTTTTTCATATTTTATTTTAACACGATGCAACACACGAGTACCTCATTGCCTACACGCACGATTGCAATGTTCTGAAATAGAAAAAGAAAAAGAACAATTAATGTCATTGTCGTAATAAAAACCCATTGATATTATCATAGAAATGTTTGATAGTAAAATATACTTACTTTTAGTCTTCGTTGATGACTGCAGGATGGGTATCCTACCCTTAGGATGACGATGTATAAAATAAAATTAAATAAAAAGTCTAAAAAGCTGAAACATACTAAAGATTATATTACAATATTTCCTGTCAATCATTTCTGAAGGCAAGGCACGTATTAAAACAATTGAATATTTTTCATAAAATATTCAATGATAAATATAAAGAAATAATTTAATTATCTATGAGGATTGATTTAATTAAAAGTAAAAAGTTATCAAATATATGTGAAATGTACTAAAAATATGGACACGCGTTAACGTTAGAAATAAAATTATTAAATAATTCAATACATAGTTACTTTGGCCGATCTTTACGTGTCGAAGGACGGAAGGGGAATGAGATCGACGTTACTGTTTATCCTTGAGAGTGTCGAGAGTTCGGCTGTTGTTTTGTTTTCACCTTCGCTCGAGATAGTCCTAGAAATATACATAGAACTTTTATACATATCTCTCTCTCTCTCTCTCTTTCTTTCTCACTCTTTCTGCAGTATTTCTATATGTCAGATAGACTTGAAAATAAAATAACGCTTACCTCGATAAATTTGCGATGAAAAAAAATTAAACACAGTTATTTAACTGAGTATATGTATTAGTGTTGGACTCGAACGCATTGGACAATGCTCGAAAATCTAAAAAAATTAAAAAGCAAGATTACATTAGTACATTATAAAGAAAATCAAATATATGAGTGTATGTGTACGAGTTACCTATACTTATGTATATATACGTGTATGTGTGTGTAGGTGATAACTATCAAATGTAATACGAAATACGATCTATAAAAAGACATTATATTACGAAAAATAAATTATTAGTCATTAATAATGGTTAATAATATCGATATCGTGAAAATAAACTAGAAAATTAAAAAAGATATTGTTAATTAACAAACTGTGGAATTTGGCGCGAAGCCGAGATTCCGATGATTTTATTTTCACGAATATCTTTCGTATTTTTTAATGTTTCGTTTTAAAAACACTTACATATAAAAATATGATTTATTTATATCGTGCGTATATTATATTTTGTTTCAAATAATTGTTAATAATTATTTAAAATCTTACTTACAGGAAAGAGAGAATTTCGATGTCTTTCACTTGTAGGAATACGAACGCCGTTTCGATAGATTTCGATATATTCGATAATTGCAAGAATATCGAACATTCGATTTTAATGATGGCGCTCGACAACTTCAATTTGAAGATTTACCTGAAATAAAATATGAAATTAAAATGATTTTTAATTAACATATATTAAGAATTATTTTACGTTTAAACATATATATAAATATATATAAATATATTAAAAATTTGAATAAATAATATTACATTATAACTTTTGAGAGGACACCTAAACGCTGAATTTTGTTTTCACGAATATTTATTTAACCCGATAATACTTTGACTTGCGAATACTGCATATTAGAAAACGTATTGTAAGGAATCGTTAGATATGTAAAAAAGATGTGCACATTAGAAAAAAGTGGACTAAATACTTGTAATAACGAGACGACAAAGATTTCGTGTTAACTTGGTACAATCCGAAAATCCACTATGGCACCTCATTCGAAAAAGTTGAACATCTAACGATTCCCGCCGCTCTCATTCGCACAATGATATTAGCTTTCGACCAATCAGCGAACGTATAAATTGCCAATACATTCGCGCGAATTTTAAAAACATAAGAGATTACAAAATAAAATGTACGAGTATAGAAAACATTTATTTATACTTTACGTATATCATAAATTGTTTAAATAAATGTAATATAATTGAAAATTTAAATAATTTAAGCTAATCATGCAATATAAAGCAGAAGGAAAAAGGAAAAATATAAAGAACCAAGTTGTAAATCTAGCACTGCGTCACCTACTTGGTACTAGACTAAACTAAAATTAGTTACAAGTCTTAACAAGAGTATCAGAGGCTTGTTCCTTATGTGTTAAATAAATATTTTATCTATATTTTAAAAAATTATAGTGTATAAGTGTTATTTTATGTTATAATAAAAAATAATTTTAATAATATCATTTTTATTAAATGCAAGATTCTATTAATGATGACAATTAAATCTAATTAAGTATCGAACAGATTATTTGTGATATTAGTAAGAAGTGTGTATATATTTACAATATATTATAACTTAATATAAATTATTAACAATTATTCGAATTATTACAAGAAATATGTAATATGAACTCAATTGATAAATAATAAGATAAACAAACTTTTATAAGATATCAAAAAAGCAAGTAAATATTGTTGATTTATATTTTACATTTTATTTATCTTAGTTGTTAAAAATGGTAGAAAAAAGATGTGCCTCCAAAATGTGTTTTAATAGTACACGAGATTCACCACAAATACATTTCTTCACATTTCCTACTAATCAAGAACAGTAAGCTTATATTTAATAACCTAACCTATTAATATAATAATATGTAACTTCATTCTTATTTTATTCTTACTTATATAATAAATTATCTTATTATTAATTATTAATATATTAAATAGTGCTCGAATTTGGGCAGAAGCATGTGGTATACCAGAATTAATGCTCAAAAGTAAGACTTCTATTAAACGTTATGTACTCTGTGCTGAACATTTTGAGGATCACTGGTTCATTGATCCCAAACGTAAGACTGCATTTATTAAAAATAAAATACCTATACCTACAATATTTAAAAATAATTTGAAAGAATGTATATCAAGGCAAACCAATGCTACAATTGATACAAATATTACCAAAAGTAAAAGCATTGTAGAAGAATTAAAGGATTACATCACATATAATGTAGAAGAAGAAAATAAGCAATCAAATAGACATCTGTCAGTGAAAGATAAAAAATCTGTATGTTCTGTCAAACCGGTATGTAAAAAGAAATCTTTTGAAATACTACAAAGAATATATCTGTTTAATTTCATATTATTTATGTATTATAGATAAATGACATAGTGAATAACGACAAAGATAGTACTATAATAACTACAGTTGCAGAATCACATCATGATGATACTTTGCAAAAGGATGTAGAAGAATTGTGTCGTCTCTGTGCATTGCCTACGTCAAATAATATGCTTCATTCTATTTATGATAACGATATGGATAAAAAAATTAATACAATTTTACCACTTCAAGTAAGCAAATGGATGAGATCATTCGTTCATCAAATTCTATTTATTAATCATTACTTACTTTTGAATGAAATTTTCTTTTCAGTTAGAAGTACATAAATATGATGGTTTACCTCAAGAGATTTGTCATTTATGTATACATAAAGTTAAATTATGCTATGATTTTATTCAACAATTTCTTGATGCAAATTCAAAGTTGTTAATGCATAAAAATGAACGACAAGATGTAGAAACTGAAGAAGATAATTTACTTTTAGCCACATTATCTGAAAGATCGTTGGTAATAATAATTTGTACAAAATATGATTATTATTATTATTTTAATTTCTTGAAAAATATTCTAATTTAATATTAACTTTTAGTTTTCAGCAACAGAATCGATATGTGATGATAATGTTCATTTAGATGATGACAATTATCAAAATATAGAAAAAAGTAATTATTATACTTATACTCCTTCAGCACATAAAAATGAATCTGATGATGGTAAAGATGATAAAGATGATAGAAATACTTCTACACATTATACAGAGTAATATTTTTCGATTACTTATTATTATTACAAAATTAACCTCATTTGTGTGTTTTTAATTCATATTATATTAAATGATAATATTTTTGTAGGCATTCATACAATTTACCTTTAAGAAATATTCCTGAACGAACAAATACATTAGATGATGATAAATTAGATGAAATAAATATCGATAATGTATCGAACGATATGCATGATATCGTTAATAACGATAATATTGTTAAGAAAAATACTAGCATAACCTATAATTGCAAGACGTGTAATGAATTATGTCATAGCAAATTAGAATTGCATAGACATAATGAAACGCATAAAGAAGAAAACAAATTTTATTGTGCACATTGTCCTAAAAGTTTTCGCGTTAAATCTTTATTAAAACAACATATGTGTTCGCATTCTGGAACGCGACCATACGTTTGTGACATATGTGGAGCAAGTTATAACAGACGTGGTAATATGGGACAACATAGGAAAACGCATTTTGTTATTGAAAATGGAGAACCACGTTTGATCAAAGAAGGTATCAGATGTAGTATTTGTAGGAAAAAAGTGAAATCTCTTCTTATGTTGAAATATCATCTTGCAAAGCACAATGGTGAAAAGAAAGCTTACGTATGTACAATTTGTGGAAAATGTTTTACTACGGGAAGTCAATTAAAGGTACATCAATTTCTTCATACCGGTGAAAGACCATTTACTTGTCCTGAATGTGGAAAAGGTTTTCGAACAGAAGCAATAATGAAACAACACTATTTGGCTCTTCATACCAACGATTATCCACACAAATGTCCATATTGTGATAGAAAATTTAAACGTTTGCAATCATTAATTGTACATAAAAGAACTCATACTGGAGAACGTCCTTATCCTTGTCCAATATGTGGTCGAGCATTTGCTCAAAAAGGAGATATGATGAAACATACCAAGATTCATAATTCATCAGTAGATAAACATATTAAAAATACAAATAATTATCTTGAAATGCAAGTTATTGACGATGATAAAATTCAAATAAGATCAACTATATCCGAAGAAATAACAATATTTGAGATAGAAGATGATGGAATAACGAATGAGTTTATTAATTCAGAAAATTTGAATAAATAGTAATGCTTTTTTTTACTTCAAAAGATAATAATGTGTCCATTGTCATCAATCATGTGTCCATTTTTTCTTGTCGTTGTAAAATATTTCATTTCTTCGTCTCCTCTGTGTTTTTATATGAAATTTCATTATATAAATAATAATTAATGTAAATATTTTTTTGTTTGTTTGTTTTTTTTTTTTTTTTTTTTTTTAAATCTTTCATCACATTCAGATAATATTAAAAAAATTCCTTTATTGTGTAATTTACATTATTATTAATTTATTAGTGTACATATTGGTAAAAGCAATACAATTTGTATAAAATAATATATGAATATTAGAAGAGAGAAGAAAATAATTAGCAAAAAAAAAAAAAAAGAACAAAATAGAAAATGTGCTTTTTTTTTTTTAAATGACAATCCATTAATTAATTAACTAACATCTTTATACTTTAATTTCACAGATGTCATATTATGTTCTCACACACACACACACACACACACACATGTACGCGTGATTTAAATGTAAAGAAGAAAATTCTATATTATTGTCCTGATCAAAATCCTATGTACAAAATGCACAAGTTTTTGGGAATATTAAAAAAAAAAAAAAGATTGATGATAATATCGCAACAACAAAAAATGTGTTGGTATATTGAAATAATAAAATTAAAGAAAAAAAGAACACACACACACACACAATAGTATTTGACAAAGAATGAAGAAGAATATCTCCTTTAATACTAATCAGAGAATAATATAATGTTTTAATTATTGCGCATATAATAATATAATGTAAATTGTACAACCATTCTAATATATATATATATATATTTATATGATTAAGGCTTATATATATATATATATATAATCATATGAAACGGTGATTATATCTTTTAAAAAAGAATTTACGTTTACACTAATTTCTAAAAACTGTTTGCATATAACGCATAATTGAAATATGATATATATATATATTTATTATATATGTGTGTGTACATAAATTGGGTGTCTGAGATCTCTCTGATTAAATGGTATCGGTGCATTTTATGCAGAAATTTTTTTATTTTCATGCATAGAATACACTGACACCTTTTCTCTGGAAAAATCTTAGAAAACACCTTTATATATATATATATATATCAATTTCTTATTAAACTTACCCCTAAATATAATTAATTATTAGTGGCAAATATTATTTATTATAGTATACTAGATTTTTTCCTTTTCTGTTCTTTTTTTTTTTTATTTTTATTTTTTTTTTTTTTGATATTTTTCTTTTTTATAAATTTAAAATCGTTCATCCGCGCGCTTTAGCGTGGCATTGGAAAATCTTTTGAATGACTCTTTCGTTTTTTTTTTTATTTTTTTTTTATTTTTATAATATTTAATCGTATCATTTGTAATTGTTTTTTTTTTTTAATGATTGAGTCATTGTATAACGGACGCATAAGAATACATATATACAATCCATCAATATATCATATATAATCAATCAATATATATATATATATGTATATGTATAAAAAAAAAGAAGCAAAGAATATAAAATAAAAATGAATGAATTAATATCTTCTCGTAATGATCAATCGTTGATTAGAAATAAATTAATAAGGGTAATACAATGTTATCATCAATGTTTCTTTTTACAAGAACAAAGTTTAAAGAATAAAGAATAAATGATCATAATAAAAATGTAGAAAAGAAATGAAACAAAAAATTGTTAAACGTCTATTCGCAAAATGTCTTTATTATTATTTTACTCTACCAATGTGCGATCCAGAAATGTTGAGAGAACACAAATGTTTTTTTATTGAATTATCCTGTACAACCAACAATTGTACATCTCTTTGGGATTTTTAATAATAATAATATTCAATAATATAATATTAATACTAATAATATATATATATATATATATATATATATTAGTATTAATATTAATATAAGAGATCCAATGTAATCCAAATTTCATCAATTTGAATATGCAGTTTCATTCATCTTCGTTATTTCATGAATAAATATATGTTTCATCGGAACACTGAAATGGTAAATAGTAACTACAACCGTCTTGTAAACAACAAAAGAAAACAAAAAAAATATTTAAAAAAAAAAAAAGAAAGATGTAATAATAATCTATTGAACATCAAGATAAAAAGAAGATGTTCTTATTGAATTATTTTTAAAAGCAAGAATCTTTCTGTCTCTCTTTCAATCTTTCATTTTCTCTTTCTATTTAGTAGGAAAAATCTTCATCACTATGACAAAATTGGGTAAAAGTGTGTATCGAGTAAGTCCTTTCATTCTCTCCTACGATTACATCCATGTATTATTACATAATAAAGTATTAGCCAATGTGAATTAAAAATAATAGTTACTAAATAATACAAAAAATTATTCTTATTATTATTATTATTATAATTATTATTATTACTATTATTATTATTATTAATATTAATGTTTATTATTATAATTATTATTATATATTATTATTATTATTATTATTATTATTACTATTATTAATCATAAGCATTCTTATATTCTTCGGTGGTTCTAAAAGATGTCTTTTTTTTTTTTTTATTTTTTTTTTTTTAATACTTATAGTAGAATATTTTTCTTTTTTTTTTTTCCACCTTCAAAAGAATGAATGAGAGATAGGATCTTACGGAATTTAATTATTATTTGGACGAATGCCAAATTCGTACACACCTATACATAAAATTGTTCATCTCAAATCTTATCTCTCTCTCTCTCTCTCTTTCTCTTTCTATTTTTATTTCTTTCTTTTGTGCAATTATAAAACTGCCGAGTGTACACATCGAAATTTATTATGAAGAATGGATGAATTAGAAAAAAAAAAGAACTCTTCTCAAAATAAAAATAAAATAGAGACGAATATGACACGTACGAGTATTTAAAATTGGGGATGATTCGCGCGAAATGACGCGATTGGTGCGCGCGCACGCGATAGTAGAATGTACATCAATTTAGCCGGTAAATTCAAACGACAAGTAATAAATAACACGGCAGTGATTTATTGCCGATCGCATTTTGTATATATATATATATATATTTTTTTTTCTGGTTTTTTTTTTTTTACTTTTTCTCATTTTTTCTTTTTTTCTCTCTTACAAATTACATTTGTTCTCTTATCTTTTTCTCTCTTTCGGTGATATCGTACAAACAATAATTAATTATCGAATTACGTTTTGTTGTTATTTTTTTTTGTTTTGTTTAAATGACACACTCATCACTTGTTATTGAATTATATATATATATATAATTTGACGTATAGGTATATATATAATATATATGATGAGAAAAGTAAATAAAATTAAAAGTAGAAATATATTAAAGGAACATTCGAATGTTACACATTTAATATTTGAATTAATGAATAATATATATATAATATAATATAATATAATATAATAATAAATTGTGTTCGACAATTCTTACAACTTAAAAAAAAAAAAAAACATATTATTTAATTATTAAGAATATTTTTTTTTTTATAATAATAATAGGAAGCAATCCGATACACACACATCATCATTTCAATGAAACATTCGATGATATATATATATATATAGTTTTAAATAATCAGTTTAATAATATTATTATTATTATTATAATAAAGTTTTTGTTAAAGAAAGAAAGAGACAGAGAGAGAAAGAGAAAGAGAGAGAGAAAGAGAGAGAGAAAGAGAGACGTTATACAACGTGCTCCAAAGATAATTCGACTATTGACGCAATTTAATATGGATGATATGGGGGGTGATGATTTTAGGCGATGTCGTGAAAGTCAGTCAAGAATAACTCGAAACACGTTGTGTAGTATCTCTCTTTCAATCTCTCACTCTCAATCTCTCACTCTCTCTCTCTCTCTCTCTCTCTCCCATTTGTAGGATTTTTTGTTTTTGTTTAAAAGGATGGCAGTTATAAGCGGTTCCACACATAATTATAAACGGCAGTTAATTGAAATCGAATCGAATCGACTGAACGACCCTATTATGGCAAAATTCAAATATTAACTTTATATGAACAAAAACAAAATATTTGAAATACTATTATTATCCACTAAAATATATACTTCAAACAAATATCATCATCACATTCCTTTATTCCATCTTCTTCTTCTTCTTCTTCTTCTTCTTCTTCATCTTCATCATTTTTTCACTTTTATTCTTCTTCTTCTTCTTCTTCTTCATCTTCTTCTTCTTCTTCTCTTTTGATTGAAAATAATTCCTGGAACTTAGCTTGTGGAACATTAGAAAAACTTATACACAGTTGGATGAATATAATTAATTCAATTTTTCTTTCTTTCTCATTTCATTTTCTTCTCTCTCTCTCTCTCTCTCTTTCTTTCTTTCTTACTTAAACACTTTTTCAATTCATTGATCCTTACGTTTATGAATTTTTATCATAGGATCCTCTTATTGATATTATATTCCAATGAATTTGTTGAAAATATCATAGAGATGTCTTGTTTGAGATGGATCATTAATAATACAAGTATACAATCATAAAAATTCACATTACAAGTTTTAATAAGAAATGTTTCTATTAAAAAAAAAAAGAAAAAAAGAGTCTGACGTTGATAAATGAACAACACGATTGATGATTGGAATGATTTCATTCAATTGAAATAGAGAGATTTAACTTTGTATATATTTATTGCCTCTCGATCAATAATCTCAGTTTTCTTGGCCCAATGAAGAAACACAAATCTTTTTACAGATTTTCTTCTTCATTTCTTCTCTATTTTTATTGACATTTTATGGTATTCTTCTTCTTCTTCTTTTAGTTAGTTAGTTTGTTTGTTTGTTGGAATTCTCATATACTTGATATAGTATTCCTAAGTAATTCATTGAAAATACTTGGCCATAATGATTAATCCGACAAATAAAAAATATGCGAGGTGGTTTCTTCAATCGTCGAATAATCAACCAGGTAGGTTATCAATCCATATATAAATCAAACTTTGTTTGTTTATGAATTTTAACATATAGAAACAAAACAAAAACAAAAACAAAAAAAAAAAACTCATTCGTATTATTTTATAAATTCTTATAACCAAACGAGGAGAACAGACACAAGCATTAATTGTTATGATGATAATAGTTATGTAATATATATATATATAAAAAAAAAAAAAATTCTGACTGTATAATAATTATGCATTGAATTAATTATACGCATGTAAAAAAATATGCATTGACGAGCCGCACACACACACACACCATGCTTTTTTCAATGTCACAATGTTTTTTTTTTTTTTTACAGATCGTTCAAGAGAATTCCTAGAATCATAGTCGCCGGCAAGTTATATTAAATGCAAATAATATTAACCACATATGTATACAGAGTACATATATATGTATATAAACAAAAAAAAAAAAAAAAAAATTACAAAAAATGTTGACTCCTTACAACCTTGCTTCTCTTCATTTGCTTTTTTTGTTCATAGATTCACAGTGACTTGAATCAGTCAAAAAACATTATTGTTATTATATCTAAATCTTGATGATATTAATATAATCATATAATAATAATAATAATAATAATAATAATAATAATAATAATAATAACTAAAAAAAAAACATAGTCATAATAATAAAAATAACAATAATAATAAAAATAGTAATAATAGTTACAATATTACAACTATTACTGCTACTACCACTACTACTACTACCACTAATAATAATAATAATAATAATAATAGAATAATAATAATAATAATAATAATAATAATAATAATAATAATAATATAGTTCCAATACGGATAGTCATTTTCAGAGGCAGTCTTCGTAATAGGTGTAATGAATTCATTTCGTTTCCTATGTCTATTATTAAATATCCTTAAATCACAGTCAATTTTGTGAAAAGTGAATAAATAAGAAGAATTTTTGTTGTTGTTGTCTAAAGCACATGATGAAAATAATTCTGAATATTGTTAAACGTGAATCTCTTGTTATTATTATTGTTGTTGTTGTATGCATGCATGCAAGAAAAACATGCTTGTATATTTTTATATGTGCGTGTGTATATGTAAATATGATTTATTATTTTGTTTGTTTGTTTGTTTGTTCATAAGAATAAAAAATATCCACAACACTACTGGACAGATATGTTTTTATCATCAAATTCGAATGACTTTCCGGGATGATATCATTTAATAAGCCATTATTAATTGCATTATTAGTCGTATATAAGTTGATACTATTTACAAATCTTTGCGAATAGTTGAAATTCACTGAAACACATTCATTGTATTATATATGTATCAGTATGTCAAATAGAATATTTTGTTTGTTTAGTTAGTTTATATAGTGGAATGATGGTAATTGACATGCATCCAGCACTTTAAGTCAGTTAAAATCATAGTCTCTTCTTAAATTGTATTAGGTATTATTATATTGTCTTATTCAATATTACTTATTAAGTCTGAGAGGGCAAGCTGAGAATCAGTCTTATTCTAAAAAAAGAAAGAAAAAAAAAAGAAAAAAAGAAGAAAAAGTTTGATTAAGGTTTAATTGTTTGTCACATTGTCACTTGTAAAGATCTTTGTTTTTAAAATGATTATTTTAATTAGCAGCATTAATAATGTAAATTGAAATAAAGTCACAGTTGTAAGAGCAGTCAGAAAACGAAAAAAAAAAAATAAAAAATAAAAAATAAAAAAAACAAAAGAGAAAAAAACAAATAAACAAATAAAGTATCATTACAACAATATCATCATCGGCGAGAATTTCTAATGGTAAACAAAATTTGTTTGTTATCGTTCGAAAAACATTTGTTTGATATGTTTCTTAAATATTTCTACGATGGTCTGGTCTGGTCTTTCTCTTTATTCGACAAATAAAATTTGAAAAAAAAAAAAAAAAAAAAAGAAAAAACCTAAAAATGTTAAATACAATATAACAAAAATACTGCTTATATTATATATATATATATGTATAAAAAAAAAAAAGAAATCTATCGCAAATTACAGCTTGTCCATGTGCAGTCTAAATTTGTATGATTCAAAGTTCACTGTGTTTGTTTGTTTGTTTGTTTTTTTTTCTTTTCTTTTTTTCCCCCTCATTTTGTAGGAATATTTAAGTACATTTTTATGCAAGAAATATAATAATTGCATTAATTATTAATTATCGTAAAATAAAATCTAAAGCCAGCGACTGTTTCGAGGTATTACCAAAAATTCAGTCTTACACAATAATTATTCTTAATCCAAATTGTTGTTGTTTTTTTTTTTTTTTTTCTTGGAAAGAGATTGCAGTAAAATCAAAATAT
Organism: Polistes dominula; assembly: GCF_049000335.1. Classification (NCBI taxonomy): domain Eukaryota; kingdom Metazoa; phylum Arthropoda; class Insecta; order Hymenoptera; family Vespidae; genus Polistes; species Polistes dominula. Next base: position 789,734 of record NW_028300915.1, read on the forward strand.
TATATAATCAGATATTTCAACGTTACAACATTACATTACAATTACATTAATTAATTAATTAATTAAATATTGGAAAATATTCTGAAATGACGAATTTTCATTCATTTGGCACAGAATACATATTACAGAGTACACACATTCCAACACTATCGTGAAATATCTTATTCTATGTAGCTGCATGTCATGACGTTTGGTTTTATTATTTTTTTTTCTTTTTTTTTTTTTTTAGGCAATATATATATATATATTCTCTTATATATATATAAGATTGAATGTGTCACATAGTTGTTGTTATTGTTGTTGTTGTTTAGAATAAAACAAAGTAAGCCATAAACGAAATATTAGTAAATTACATATTCGATTATCTTTAGGCCGCTTGAAAGAGAAAAATAATAATAATAATAATAATAATAATTCATATTACATGAAATGTTATTAATAAATAATGAAAATAATTAATAATTTTATATCTGTATGAATTATTCTATATCCAATATTACAAATGTTATGAATTATATATATTTTGAAATAAAGTAATGAAATATTCTGAATTATATTTCAATTTTGAATATTCCATAAATTATAATGAGAAGAAACAATAATAATAATAATAATAATAATAATTAAAAAAAAAAAAAAGAAGAAATAATCAATATAATTGAAAGATAATCGAATTTGTAATAATACACCGTAAAAAAGACTTTACATTATTTTTTGTCTTGCTCCGCTTATCAAAGAAATGATGTTTTTTGTTTTTTTTTTTCTATGACTTTCTATCTTAAATTAACATCTTATATTTTATAAACATCATACGATTTATGTAAGATGTAGGGAGCCAACTTTTCAGTTTATACCTGCAGATAAGTACTGGGAAATGGGGGGGCGGGGCAGGGCGGGGCGGGAGGTTGGTTGGTTTGTTATGTTATGGACTTCTTAATATGTATTAAGAACAAGATTAAGAAGTCGCTGCTACAACTACAGGGGGAACAACGTCAGGTTCACCTGCACCATCTGCTACGGCAGAATCAACGACTTTTTTTACTTTTATAGATTCTGCACTAGTATCTGTAGAACTCTCAGGAGGCTCACCATTTTGTGCAGGTTTTTCCTCACTGGTTGTTGTTGTTGTTGTTGTTGTTGTTGTTGTCAATGTGATTTTGTCGCTTGATGATCCCTCGTTAAGTCCATTTCTGTGTAAATTTTCATCCGACACTGGCACATCGTCTCCTCCATTTTGTGTTGTTCCATTTAATTTTTTCTTCTCAGATTCCACTGTACTTTTATCTTTCATCACTTCATCCGACACAACAGTTTCTTCTTTCGCGGATTCTTTGCTCGATGATGATGATTCTTTTTCTATCGATTCAACACTTTCTGATTGTTTTTCTGATTTAGGTGGTAATGACGCTTTTACTTCGACATTTTCCTTTGTTTCTCTATTTTTTGATTCTTCTTGATTCTCTACCTTTGCATCACCATCTTTACATTTCTCTGCTGCTGCTGTTGCTGCTGCAACAACGTTACTTTTTTCTTGTTCTTCTTTTGATTCTTTCTTATTAGTATCATTAGTTTTATTTTCTTTTTCTATTTTAGTATCTTCTTCTTTATTTATTTTTGCAGTAGTAATAACATCATCGGATTTAGTAGCATCGGATGATAATGGTGGATTCTCTACCTTTGAGGATACCTGTGGTGTAGTCGTCGTCGTCGTCGTCGTCGTCGTTATCGTCGTCTTTGATATTGTTTCTTCTTCGGCAGAATTTGTTGCTTCAGTTGTACTGGAATTTTGTTGTCTGCTTGTTGTTGATGATGACGATCCCTCTTCTTTTGTTTCTGTTTCAGCAGATTTCTCAGAGACACCTCCTTCCTCCCTGGTTTTGTTATCTTTTACTGTATTGGTGGTAGTTTCATTTTGAACTACGGTCTCAGACTTTGTGCACTTTTTATTATCATCAGTCTCTGATTTTGATACAGATTCGCTTTTGGTTGCCACCACCATAGCATCATCTGAAATTGATGTAGCACCAACTACTTTAGTTGGAGTTTCCGGTGGTTTAGTAGTTACCGATTGCTCTTTTTCCTCAGATTTCGCACTAGTTACAGTTGTATCTTTGATATCTTTGACATCTTTCATAGTTTCATTTTCATCTTTTAGAATTGTTTGATTAGTTTCATCATCAGCCTTGACTTTTATTTCTTGTTCGAGTTGTGGGCTTTTAGTTTCTGTATTATCCTTTTCTTTTGTATTATCATCAGGAATTTCAACATCCTCTGAAGTATCCATAGGTTCACTGCTGCTGTTTGGATTAACAGATTCATCCTTTTTCTCCAGTTCCGTGGGATTTAATTTTTGACGTTTATTTGATGTTTGAAATGTTACATCTAAGAAAGACTTAACAGTCGTATAAGCAATCGCTTCTTCATCTGTCAATGCAACATTACCTTCGCGTATAACTATAATAGGTAATATACCAGCTTCTTTAGCAGCTGCTGCTTCTTTGACAACATCCGTGAGAAATATGACATTATTGGCCTTTTCTCCTAACTTCGTTAAAATATTTTTATAACTGTTGCACTCTTGTTTAGCTCCTATTTCTGTATCAAAGAATCCACTGAAATACTTTAATAAATCGCCATGCTCGGAATGGCCGAAATGTAATTTCTGTAACTCAACACTACCACTCGAATAGACATAGATTTTTTTTTCCATTGTTAACCCATAATTCCAATGACTTGGGTACATCGTCGTAAACCCTGGACAAAAAATAAATATTAAAATCATTGAAATACAAATGACATGATGATAATATTATATTAAATATAACAATTATAATCTTAATTAATTAATTAAATTAAATGAAATAATGATGATGAATCTCTTACCTTCCTTTCAAGATTCCTGTTTTATAAGCTTCAGAAAACATGTGACCTTGCAGTTGTTTAAGCGAAGTTGTTTTACGATCATTATCCATTTGCCAGAGGATATTTTTCATCAATGATTCTTGTTCTTCTTCAACATTATTACCAGTAATTGGAACAAAGCCTTCAACTTTGTCATCTTCATCTTTCTTAGCCTAGAAATATAACAAAATTATATTTCTTTCCATTTAACTTTGTTTGTGAATAAAACATGAAATAAAAATCGTACAGACTATTATACAAAGATTCATTTATAAATTGTAAATGAAATTCATACGAAAAAAAAAAAAAAAAACAACAACAACAAAAAATCAAAAGAATTTATTACAAAATAATATTGCATAGAAATGAATTAATATTGAACTTTTCAATAAATATAAATTGTATTCATGTATTTTTTTTTTTTTTTTTATTAAAAGAAAATGTTGACAGAGACGATATATCAAAGTTAGGTGAATTCTAAGAGACAAAGAAAATCTCCAGGTAAAAAAAGAAAGGTTTTAGTAATGTAACAGAACAGCTGCCAGCCACCACTGTTCACCTCCTATCGTACTATTGGCTACTTGTAAAGCATCTTACAAAAACTGCTAACAAAGGGTGGTATATAGTATCATATATATATATATATATGTATATAAACCAACTTTGTATTATAAATAACATAAATCAATAAAATAAATATGAAATATTGTTTATATAACAAAAAAAAATTATCAATAATTGTTCAATTAATATTTACCTGTTCTTTTAATTTCTTATAATCTTCTTTGAAGTCGTCACGTGTCCAACCATCGGTTATGTATTTTTTTAAATTGTCTCTCACATAAGGAAATAAAACTTCCTAAAAACACAAAAAAAAACGCAACAAACAAACAAATGTCAAATGTAATAAAAAACATTAAAAAAAAAAAATAGAAATAAAAGGATGATTTAATAACAATCATATTAATAATGATCGTTTGTTTGTTTCCATTTGAATTGTTGAAAATACAACTAACTAACAACAACAACAACAATAACAACAAATTTTATAATAAACAATACGAAAAGAAACAAACTGTAAATGAAACAAATTAAAAATGGGAAATGGAAAGAAGAAACAAAACAAAAAAAAAACAACAGCAATACCATGAAATAATTACGCCGTTCATTGTACACATAATAAATACATACACCTATATATATACATATACATATATATATGTATATATATCGTGTGTGTGTATATAAAAAAGTAAAAAAAAAAAAAGGGGGAGAGGGAAAATTGTTTTCAAACATCAATAGAAAATTTGCCGCGAAATTTATTTCAGAATATTGATACGCATTTTAACAATGAACAGTGAGAGAGAGAGAGAATAAAAGAGAAGAGAAAAAAAGAAGAAGAAAAAGAAGAGAACAGAACAAGAGAGAGAGAGAGACAGAGAGAGAGAAGGGAAGAATGAATAAAAACCGGATAGTAGAAAGAGAAAGAAAGAAAGAAAGAAAAAAGGCGATGAGAGAGGGCTCTCTCTCTTTCTTCTTTATCGAAAATTTTCAAAAAGAGAAACTAAAGAAACTGACGTTAAGAAATATCGTAAATCGCGATAGGAAATAAAAGGTATTGGAAAGAGAAAGAGAAAGAGAGAGAGATGAAGGGTATTGATTATGAAAGCATACAATTTCTAAAAACGGGGAATTTAAATATTTTTTTGACAATTTGGAAGAAGAATTCATATTTGCAGGGAAACGTAGAAAGTTCGTTGTCGCCGGCATCGTACACTACCCTTCATCCAACCAACCAACGAACGAACGAACGAACAAACGAACGAACGAACGAAACGAACGAAACGAACGATAACGAAACGAAACGAATGAATAAACGAAGGAACGAACGAATGGAAACGCGTGAGAAATATTATCCAAGAAACGTTAAGGGGAGAACAAGATAAGGGGAGAGTTTTTTTTTATTTTCTTTTTAATTTATTAATCATTACCATTATTCTAAAAGAACTAAATTTTCCGAAGAATTAACACAGGGTATATATATATATATATATATATTCTCCATTTTGTTATTTCATACGATCATATTTGACCAATTTCTCAATACTAATAATAATAATAATAATAATAACAATTACGATGAATGATAAAAACGTTATTAATATATTAAAAACGGTTTTTACGGGATAATGAGGAGGAAGAAAGAAAGAAAGAAAGAAAGAAAGAAAGAAAGAACAACTCTGTTAGGGCGCGTTCAAGAACGCCACACGGCCATGGCCTTTGTTACCTTCACGAAGCTTATGCTCGTCGTCGTACCCTCGATGTCAAGCAGAATTGTCGTTTGAGATAGCATAGTATCTTCTTGTTCCTGTGTACGCTTTTCCCCGGCCATCTCTCTTCTTCACAATTATATTATCTCGAATTCTCTTTCGACACCGAATATAATGGATAAATAATAAATATATATATATATATATATAAATATATATCTATATATATATATATTTATATCTAAATCGTGTAATTTATATCTCGTATATCAAGCCGAATGAAAACGAAACGTTAAAATCACGATATTGTATATATGTCTACGTCTCTTCGACGCGTTCTTGTTGAAAGCCGGCGAATGAATTCGCTCGAGCCCCCCGCGCACTGTTCTGTGTGCGTACGAACTCGTTTCCCTTTACCCCCTCCCCTGCCCCCCACCCCTCACCACCCCTCCCACCCTCCTGCCTACGGTGCCGATCCACGGTAACCAGGGACGTATCTATACATATTATTTTCTTACCTCTTATCCTTTATTTATTTTACACGCGCATCGTCTATTTTATTATATTTTATATTTATTTCATTTTTTGTTTGTTTTTAATACAAAATAAGTGTTCAAATTTTTGTTTGATCGTTTATCTTTCATATCATTCTTTTAGATCGTAAAAAAAATCTAAATGTATTCTTCACCGTTACTGGATCTTCTTCTATATATCTCTCTCTTTCATTTCACTTAACAATAATTCTCTTCTTCCTAACCTTACGAGTTAGATTCTTTTGTCAGAATATTCGTGTATCTTTTATTTGTAATGAGAGATTAATATTTATCTTGCATTATTATTTTGATTATCGTTAATGATCTTTTATTGTTATAAAATTCGTTTTTTTTTTTTTTTTTTTTATTTGAAGTGAATTGAAATCTGTTGGATGTCACAGATCGTCCTTGTTTATCAAATATTCATTTCATGCGACATATCGGGAAGAATTAATTTATCGATTAGCAACGTGAATATGATAATTGGAATAATAATTTTATTTGAAATTATATCGTTAAAACGTTAATACGTTCGAAATAAATGTATTCATGATGTTTGTTGTTTAAGTCACGAGGCACCAATATCGATTATTACGATCCTGTATTATGAACGAAAATTGTAAGTGTGTTAGTGGCCATACGTTCGATATACATTGGTATTCGCGCGTACGTGTAAATCGCTGCTACGTTCAACCAATGAGCGTTCGTGTTTTACGGTGTCATGTTTGCATCCGCCGACAACGATCCCTACGCAAAATCATTTTTTTGCAATTATTTTCATATAAAATAAGTCCATTTGAAAGAAATCTTTAATCGAACATATATCTAAATTTATCGACTTTTCATTAATAACATTTAAATAGTAAATAGAAAAATAATTATTTGAAGAAATTAAGATAAACGTGACAATGTGCACGTAACACATTTTGATATTACTCCGCATAAAAGTAGTTCCTGGACACGTTAGTTTCTTTTTTTTTTGTGTTTTTTTTTTTGATCAATTTTTCGAATTTTACTAATTACAAACGACGTTATTTTTTTAAATTTATTTTTTTTTTCTTAACTCAATATTAACAATCGAAAAGATATTTATTCGTATATTTGTCAATGAGCAAAGATTTTTGTTTACAATTATTATTTATTCTTTATATATTTGATGTTATTAATAGAAAACGTTAAGGTGGTTGTGTTGCATATACAGCTGAGAGACAACCACCTGATTTTTGTATGGGGTGCAAACATCGACTGTGAACGCGGAACCATTTAAATTTTGACATTCACTGGGAACTATCCACGTGTCAGTTCTCATCTGTCAACATTGTCACTGATGAACTTCTTTTGCAAACCACGTGCATCTTACACATTGTTCTTTTTTTTTTAGGAAAAATGAATATTTCTCTATTATAAATACACAAGTTAGTTCAAATATATTATATATTTTAGATATAATTTTTCGTAGTAGGATTGTTAATCGAATATATAGTAGGATTTGTTATATTTGTAAAATAATTTTCTATAGAATTAAATTACTATTTTATTATCAAATGTAAAAGTAAACGTTAATATATATATATATCTAACATAAATAAATCAAAAATCAAATAATATAAAATTATATACATAATTATATATATTTACATAAAAAAAAAAAGAAAACAAACAAAAGTATTACATTTGATATCAAATGAATAATCATGAAACATTTTCCAATAGTTTTAATTTTTCACCTAAATGATTGTTCAAATGAATTCTTATTTGTTGTTGATTGTGACATTTGTCTCCACATTCGGGACATTCCAAATCACCACCTTTGCCGTGATGCCGTTTACGATGCTTTGATCGATAATTATACGTAGCAAAATGTTCTCCACAATCCTGACATTGATAAGGTAATTCACCAGTGTGCTTTCTTTGATGATGATCTCTCGAATCTTTACGTCTAAATTTCATTTTACAGTATTTACATAGAAATGGTTTTTTACCGGTATGTAAAAGAACATGATTGTACAATGATTTAGTATCATTAAAACCTTTCTCACATTGTGCACATTTATATCTTTTTTCACCATTGTGCTTACTTCTAATATGATTTATTAAAAGTTGTTTAACTCTGTAAGACATGTTACAAATATCACATTGATAAACTGGATCAACTTTACCCTCGTGTATTCGTTCCTTGTGTGCCTTTAACGACATTTGATGTTTAAACTTTTCATTACATTCCTCACATTCGTACAATGGTTTTTGTTTGATTAAAATTGGATCTTGATCGCTAATTTGATGACTTTCTATCATATGAAATTTCAACATTCGATAAGTTGGAAAACTTTCCGCGCATATCGGACAAGTAAATACTTTTGGTAATGAGATATTTTTATCGTGTTTCCAATGTTTCTCCAAATGTTCATTCATATTTTGTTTCTTTCTAAACGATTTATTACATATGTTACATGTATAACGATTATGAGAAAAGTGAATTTTCCTATGAAATCTCAATGAATTTTTAGTCGTACATTTTTGTTCGCATACGTCACATTGAAATGGTTTTTCACCTGTATGTTTACGATGATGTTCTCGTAAACGTGCTTTTAATTGAAATGATTTACCACATAATTCACATATATAAGGTCTAACACCTTTATGTACAAATAGATAATGTTCGTATAATGAATTTTCCGCGCTAAATTCTTTACCGCAAGTACTGCAAATAAATTCTTTCATATTTTCATTGTGTCTCATTTCATGAAATTCTAATCTCTCTTTGCGTACAAAGTGTTTGGGACATTTGGAACAATGATATTGACGAGGTGATATTACTTTAGCTTGATTTCCATCAACAACTAAAGACAGAGTCGAATCTTCGCAATTAGAACAAGTTACTAAATCATTAATAGCATCCGGATCTAAATCGTGAATTAATTTTCCACATAGATTACAATTAGTTGATGTTTTTTTTCCTTGAGTTTGTACAAACGATTCTTCTCGCGTATTATCAATATTTAATTCGTTATTAATAATATCTACTTGAATTTCTTGATAATTCAAATGTTTGTATTTCTTTTGATGTTCCTTGATTTTGGTATATTTGACAAATAATTCATTACATTCTAAGCAAATAAAACGTAACGAATTTGTATGCGTATAATAATAATGATCCCATAATAAATTTTCATTAGACGTTTCTTTTTTACAAACGATACATATAAATTTATCCATACTATTGAATTCATGTCTTTCCATATGAAATTTATATTTCAATTGAGACAAATATTGTGCACCGCACAAATTGCATACAATTTTTGAAGAAGATTTTGTATCATCGTTGTCTTCCATTATGGTATTCTCGTTATTAAGGATTTTTTCATGTTGTTGATCAATACTCCAGTTGTAATCATCTTCACCATTGAACCATGGAATATTATCATTAGATTCTAACTTTACTAATGTACTCGTATCTTGACTATTTACAAATTCAGGATACTGTTCGTTACTTATTTCTAATTTAACAGGATTTACTATTTCTTTACATGTTATATTTGTCTTCAACTTTTTTTTAACATCTTTCTGTTTTCCATTTAAAGAATTTTCTTTATCAAACACATTGTACATCAACGTACTACTCTTACGTTTATTATTTTTGATTTCAATACTTTGTTCGTTCATATGTGCATTGTCTTGTTTAATATTAAGTGTTACAGGTTTTTCAAAGTTTTGTAAATTGTCTTCTTTCATAGAATTCATTTTGTCGAAATTATCAACGATTGCTAAAGATATTTGAAAATTATAATCACAGTTTTGTGGATTACTAACTAATAATATCATTAAATCTATATTACAATTTGGACATACGCACACTGTATCGCTCAAAATTTTGGCAAATATATCTGTTTGTTCTTTTTCGTTGTTTATTAAATCGTAACGATGATTATCTTCATGATTTAATTGTTTCTCGTATTTTATAACTTCTTGAATAAATTGATGATAAAGAATAACTTTATCGTGACAGGACGAACATATAAACTTTGAACCATTGTCTAACGGAGATATCTGAAAAATAAAATATAAACAAATAATAATATTTTCATTTTTATATTCGTTGAGAATCAAACGGTTAATTAAAAGTTAAAAATATATTTTATGGTGAAATATAAATAAAATTATATCTGTACATACTTTAATTGGTAATGTATCTAATATCTTTTGTTTAAGATCTGTAGAATCTTCAAATATATTTTTAAGCCTTCCGTCTTGAAGATATGTACCACATAAACGACACAATAACATACTTAATGTCAATCAACAAGCACCGCATACTCTTTCAAAATTTAATATCGATAATGTTGTAAAATCAACAAATCCTATAATCATAATACATATATTTTAAATGTAACACATTTAAAACTTAATTAAACATATTTTATTATATTTTCAAATCTACTATACTTACATCAAAATATTATCATAATAAGTATATATTAATTTTGAAAATTGTTTTTAAATCATAAAAATAAGTCGAAGGATTACGTGAGGTTATTTGACAGATTTCATGAAAATATTTTCATAGATTTTTTTTTATACAATTATAATGAGAAAGTGTATTCTGTATCAATAACAAATTTTGAAAAACTTTTAAATGAATTCCACATTTTTTTAATCATTCATATAAAATGTCAAACACCATACACATATATATATATATGTATGTATACATACACATATACATACGTCAGAATGAGAGAGATGAATTTCAAGCTTATGTATCTTTGCGATGATTGGTCCATTCATTTTAAAAACGAGCCAATCAAAATAAGATTTGACAATAACCTTTTTTTATATATAATTTATGAATGAAATTAATGAATATCGTAATAAATATTATATTTTTTTAATCATTCATATAAAATATGTTAAACATCATGCACATATACGTCAGAATGAGAGAGATGAATTTCAAGCTTATGTATCTTTGCGATGATTGGTTCATTCATTTTAAAAACGAGCCAATCAAAATAAGATTTGACAATAACCTTTTTTGTAAATATTTTCTGAATGAAATTAATGAATATTGCAATACGTAAATCAATATAAATGTTATATTTATAAAGTTTATAAAACCAAATGACAAAAATTAAATTGTTATAGAAAATATTGAAGAATTCAGGTGTGTTGAAAGTTACGTCATTGGTACGCAAGCGTCAAACAGTTAAAGGTGTGACTGACATCTTTTAGGTTTATGTAATAGACGATTCTGTTTAAGGGTGCATAGTTGTTTCGTCGTAAGCTCTTGTGTAAAAATTTGATATAATTTTGTTAGAAAAAATGTTACGTATCGTGGCAGGACGCGTTGGATCTTCCATAAGAAATGCAACGATACCTCGTGCAACGATTATTGGTACACAATCCTTGAGAAATTCTCATACTACCGAAACCGACGAAGAATTCGATGCACGATATGAAAAATATTTCAATCGTCCTGATATCGATGGCTGGGAAGCTCGTAAAGCTATGAACGATTTGGCTGGTAAAAGATTTCACATTAACAATTTAATCTTTTTTATCTCTCTTATTTTGTTACATTATATTACAAATATTTGAATTGTTCGAATTTTGTCATTAAATCTAAAACAGTTCTGTCATCAATACTTGTACAATTATACAATTTTTGTTATTGTAGTAAAGCTCAATTAAATTTTTCTTTTAATAATGTTATACATTTACGAATAGATTCTTATTTATAAAATAACGTATTAATTATGAGGTTATATTTGTGATATAACATTGGTACTTGTTAACACGGACAAGCATATGATGTTGTATTTACAATTCTTCTATCATAAATCTAATTGAAATGATTTGTAATTAATTTAAATTGAACTATGTTATCTCTAATAATGATTATTTACTGCTAACTATTGAAATTTATTCTGTTATATTTACTTTAACTTTAGGTATGGACATGGTACCCGAGCCCAAAATAATCTGTGCAGCGTTGAGAGCATGTAGAAGGTTAAATGATTTTGCCTTGGCTATTAGATTTTTGGAATCCGTTAAAGACAAATGTGGTCCATATGTCGATACTATTTATCCATATATTCTTCAAGAGATTAAACCTACCATGGATGAATTGGGTATTAATACTTTAGAAGAATTAGGATATGATAAACCAGAATTAGCCTTAGAAAATCCGAACAACATGTAATTTGAAAATATATTCATTTGACGTATAGTATTTATATTAAATAAATGAAAGTGCATCTTAGTGCAAATTTATTCATATCATTTATGAATGATTAAATTGAATCATTATTAAATGAAATAATGTACTTTCAATAAATCTATTTATAAAAAAAAATGTTTCTTAATCTAATAAACAAATTATAATTGGCATACAGTTGTTGCTAATTATTGATTGATTGATTGATCGATCGTATAATCTCTATTGATAAAATCTAGGTTAGAATTGTGACATGTACGACGAGGGTCAGTGCAATTTTAATTAACGTGGGAAACATAATGAAGAAATGATATGTGTGCTATATTTGAACTGTTTTTTTTTTTTTTTTTTCCATTGGTTCTTTATGTCATTCATGTTTTGTTAAATGGCGATGGACTCAATTTACTTTTGCTTTTTTTCTCTCTCTCTTCTTTTACACTGAACTTAATCAAAGGAAAAAAAAATGACACAATCACGACATATTTACAAATTACATTATAGGATACACAGCAGTAAAGTCATCATATACACATATATATATATATATTTATATATATATATATATGTGTATGTCTAGAATCATTTAATGTGATATAATATACGTTGTTTCCTTTTTTAGATGATATAGAACTTAATTTATGTTGGGTATGTTACTTTCGTTAAACGAAAATGTAAAATACACAACATGATCTTACCTATATATATATATATATATATATATATATTACATCACGTTTTCAATGGCCATGATTTTACAAAACAATGCAACAATTAATATCTAATCAATAATATAATTATAATAATAATAATAATAATCTGTACTAGTTTAAATAGTTTTGTTATTAAATTTAAATACTTTTTTGTTGTTGTTGTTGTTTTTGTTTTTGTCGTCTATGATATTATAAAAAATTTGTTGGTATCGTTTTCATATGTTACCTAGTTACCCCCAAAGGCAGCTTTGTTTGTTTCAATGTTACGATTCTATTATTTTTCCAACGTGTGTGTGTGTATGTGTATGTGAGTATGTTACAAGGATGACAAAAATTTCTATGGATCTACAGGAACTTTGTGTATGGTGGTAAAAAATTGTATATAATAATAATAATTAATTACTGATTATAATTGTAACGACGACAATGTCTTCTTAACTTAACTTTTCAACTATATATATATATATATATATATATATTATTTATGAGAGATGAAAAAAAAATCATTGGCATTTTTGTATTCATCGATATGACTAAAGTATTTAATAAATATATATAAATAAATTATATTACATATATATATATATATATGTATATAAACTATGTTTATATTATTCGTTTAGAGAGTGATTGATTGCACACAAATGAAATGATTATTATTATTATTTTTTATTAAATACCAGGATTTTTTTTTTTTATATTTGACTCATTTTTGACCGCAACATTGAAACAAGATTGCACAAAAATTAAAAATACTTTTCTATTTTTTTTTCTAACACGTCAGATGTAATATAAAAAAAAACAAAAAACAAATGGAATCTTAGCTCTCGACTGTTATCATCGTAGAGAATGATTTTGTCTGTAATATAAAATAAGAAGTGACGCGTTTTGATTTGAACTTTAAAATACAGTTTAATGAGAGCGATGTAGTAGTTTTTTTTTTCTAATTTTTATGTAAGGTACTCTCACTCTCTCTCTTTCTGTTTAAAGTCGTCGTGTATCTTAGTATTGGATTTTCTAAATATATAAATAAATAAAATATTAGCACAGTCGGCAAATTTAAAAGTATATGCACTGTATATATCAATATTCTTAATTTAAATATATAACATAAATATAATAACACATTAGATTTACGTAATTATGTTTCATTTTCATTTTTGTTTTTTGTTTTTGTTTTATCACGTGTAAAAATAAAACTTTAAGAAAACAAAAAAAAATGAAAATAACATAAATGTAAAATATATAAAATATAAAATATAAAATATGAAATATTCAAATATTACAATAATCACACCTGAATTATTATGTTATTGTATCAATCGAATGTCAAATCCATATTTATATATATATATATATATATATATATTTCAACTTGTTGAGAGATAAACAAAGAAAAATGTTATCTTATCCTATTTGTACCCGTCAGAAATGCTTAATTCTTTTTTTTTTTACTGCTATAATGTGATCCTGTGTCCTGTTTATGTATATATGTGTGTATATCTATACATATATATCTCTACACAACCAAGCACAAATTTGGTTCATTCTTTCTTTCTTTCTTTCTTTTGTCATAAAAATATGTTACATGTCTTCTTTTGGCTACAGAAGAGCCAAATAATATTTTTTGTTTTAATCTGATCCAGAATATTATCATTCATTTTTACACTAAATCAGATATTTTGTTCATTTCTTCTCTTTTTTTCTTTTTCTTTTTTTTTTTTGTCCAATTCTCTGCATATATCCGACAAATAAAAATGGTTTTTTATTTTTTTATTTTATTTTATATCAATATATTAAAAGCTCCATTTTTGTCTTTTTTTTTTTTTGGGTTTTTTTTTCTGTTTTTTTTTTTCATTTTTTTTTCTTTTTTTTTCAATAGATTGAAAACATCGTTATAATGAATTTTGTAATATCAAAACATAATCTCGATATTAAAAATGTGTTTACGTTATGTGTGCTTTTCATAAATAGTTGCCTGTTATTTGTCCTACTTAATAAAATTATTAATGAAACCATAAAAGACGCGCGCGCGCGAACTCTTTGGAATATCCATAAAAGTTCAATAAGTCCTAAAAAAAAAAAAAAAAAAAAAAAAAATATTAAACCATGTCTAAGAGACTAGATGAAAATATATTTGTTATCATTAATTGTATTATTTGGAAGATGTGTATTGCATTTTCCATATAACAAAGATTTCTCTCTCTCTCTCTCTCTCTCGCTCTCTTAAGGAGTCAATGAATAAAATTTCCTTGAAAGATCCAAGTTATTTCATTGAATTAAGAGTAGTACTTTCAATCAAAAAAAAAAAAAAGAAAAAAAAAATGTCTCGTACTATTACTACTAATCATCATCATCATCATCATTTTGAGAAATAGAATTACAGGTAATTTATATTGTATATGGTCTATAATAAATTTTGAATACAAACTCTTAAATTCATCGATCAACGCACCCCACTCAGTAGAGTTTTCATTTACACACTCTCATCATCATCATCATCATTATCATCAAACATACACAACACTCATGTCTCTCATTATTCGGAAGAGCAGTTTAATTATTTTTCTGCCAACACCATCATCATCATCATCATAACACACCAAAATTCAAGAGACACAAAATTATAACAAGGTCTGAATGGATGATCTCGAACGTATCTCAAATACAAATCCTTTACAATGATCATTTTTTCACTTGTTATTTTTGTTTTGTCCTTGTCCTTATTCTTGTTTTGGTTTTTTGCTTTTCTTTCACTTTTCTCATTATTATTATTATTATTAATATTATTATTATTATTACACGCTGATGAAATCTTAATAGATTTTTTTTTTTTAATAGAACTCTTCAATCATCGTCGTAGTCGTCGTAGTCGTCGTCGTCGTCGTTTATTAATTAATTATAATACACACAAATGTTGTTTTTTTTTATTCCGGACTAGATACGGTTTGTTGTTGTTGACTATCCTCGTCTTTCACTACTTCCGCTTGCATAGCTTTGGTAAGAACATTAGCGTCTTTTAACGATATCACTTGTAGAACTTGATGTTCTCCTGCTGCATTGATCATCGTCATTGGATGACCTTGAATAGTAACTGCTTCAATACTGGTCTCCCCATTTCCAGGTTCAACTTTAGGTACTTGGACCATCGGTGTTACTACTTGCATAGTACCATCACTTTGAATATTGGCCACCATAGTTTGATACATACTTGCTGACACTGGTACAGTGATAACTCCTGACACAGATACTGGATATCCTGTAACATAGACAAGATTGTCCTATGCTCTCTGCCTGTGTTCAGGCATTATTTTCTGTACAGTAAACTGTAGTTTACTTGTATACACATCTTACATGTATATATATTAATATATATATATATACAAGTTTCATTGAATTTTATAATCATCAACAACAACTATGATTATGATGATGATGTCAATTATTTACTTAGGTATTTCTTTTTTTTTTTTTTTTTTTTGTTAGCAAAACATATCAGTTTACAATACAGTTGTATTATACAGTAAATATTATCCTATTTAGGTAATAATAAAAGAAGAAAACAAAAATGATTAGGGTGTGCGAAAGAAAAATGATGTATACTTACTATGTTTTTCTGGCACACCCTTTTTCTTTTCTTTTTTTTTTTTTTTTTTTTTTAATAGTATAGAAACATAATACACATAATGCATAATCTATATTAAACAAAAAAAAAGAAGAAAAAAAAAAAACAACAACAAGGCAATAATAAAAAATACAGCAAATGTCTAAGCTTTTTGTAACATAATGTTAAATAATAATAATAATAATATTATTATTATTATTATTATCATTTGGATTGTAATAATAATCATCATTAATGATAAGAGAATTATCAGAAATATTTCAGAAAAAAAAAAAAAACAAATGGGAATTAGAATAATTCTGTGTTGTTGTTGTTTCAATTAGCTTAAACATTAAACTGTTTAAATACAATTAATATATATATATATAAAATAATAAAACATCAACAAAAAGTGCTCTATGTACATCAATTTTATTGTCTCTCCTTATTTTATTTTTTTTTTGTAATTATTTGTTTGTTTTGTTTTGTTTTCTTTCAATTAAAGAAAATAATCTTTTGTAATTAAATAATAATGTGCAATGATCACAAAACAAAGGATTGGTTGTTTGTTTGTTTGTTTCTGTGTCCATGATTATGATCATGGTGGTGTCTTTCTTTATTCATTTTCACTGTACTATTAATTTATTTTATTTTATTTTATTTTTTGTTTTGTTTTGTTTTTAAGAATCCATGCAATATATTTAATAATTTTTATGCCGACATCTACACAAATTCTTAATTGTTTTTGTTTTCTTTCTTTTGTTCAGTCATTTTTATCAGTAATTACTTTTGAATAATTTCTTAGGTCTATTGGCATTAATAATAATTATTTTCTCATTCTAGAAACTCTCTCTCTATATACACGCATATACATATAAATAAATGCTAGTTTTTTTTTTTTTTTTTTTATATATATATATATATATATATCCTTTTAATTAATTTGGAAAATTTATTTGAAACTTAATAAATGGAGAAAAAAAAACTTCTTCTTCTTCTTCTTCTTCTTTTTATACAAACACTCATATGAGATACACTTTGTTATTTTATTTATTTTTTTTTTTTTTTTTATTAAGTGCATAATGCAAACGAAATAGTTGTTTCATTTTTCCAAGTTTCAAACTTGCACTTTTTCACAACTTAATTATATTATAGTAAAGATCGATAAATATTAATTTGTTTTATATCTTTTTTTTTTCTTTTTTTTATATATATATATAAACAAATGCTCATTCAATAATATATATTAAAAAAAAAAAAAAAAAAAAAAAAAAGAAAGAAAAAATATTTGTGTATCATGGATTCTTAAAGATGAATTAAAATAACGCTGTGCATCATAGCTCCAAAATAAAGATATATAGATATATCATATATATCTTTATATATATATAATATATATATATACAGTAGTAATAATCATAAAAACAATAATTAATCGAAAAAATATCTACTTTCACTATACGTAATAATAATAAAGATTTGTAAATGTTGTTTTTGAATTGGTGGTGGAGCTCTCAACAGACAGCATGCAAAAAAACAATAAAAGTATCTGGGTCTAGTAAAAACAAATCACTGTTCTAGTAGTTCCTGGCCGGCGACTGTGCAGAGCCTATAGAAAATTGTTTTACCGTGTCCATCTTCTCCCGTAAGGATGATTTGTCCATCTTGACCTAACGTTGCCTCGGTAACACTATTTAGATCAACAGCAACGCTGGCACCCTCTGCACTACCTGCCACTTCTGCGAGTGCTTGAACTTCTCCTTGACTTGTGTGGATCTATATGCACATGTGTCATGTATGAATCAGACATGTAAATTTAAACTTAAGTCTATTTGTTAATAAATACAATAAATAAATCATTGTATTTAACTTACAGTAGCTACGCCTTGAACTTGAGCTGTTGTACCATCTGGTAACGTTATGATAGGATTACTTGGGTCTACTTGGATTATGGACACTGTACCATCAGGATTCGTTATTGTCTGCAACACTGCTGTTGGATATTGTGTCGTCATCTGTAATATAATAGTTTGTATTATAACATAGATCATTTGGAAATTTTTCCTTTATTTTAATTTAACCTTTGCTTACCACCCTTCCTGGAGGAGTAACACAAAAATTGTTATAAAAAAAAAAAAAACTATTGCATAGATTTACTTCAATATTTTTTTGGAGACTTCTTTAATACTTACTTCAAAAGACTATATAAGTTTTATAGTTTTCAATTAAATTGAAATATGTTGAAAAAAAATGATCAAAGTTGAACAATTTGAGAAAAATGACTCGAGTGACTAAAGTTGCAAAAAAAGGTCTGGGTCCTTTGGACTAAGTGTGGTAAGCAAAGGTTAATTATATATAGTTATTTATAAAATTTGAGATTTAACGAGCATAACTTTGATCGATTTTAATAAGACGACAAAAATATAGAAATAAACTGATTAAACTCAAATAAGGGAAACCAAACACGTGTACAACAAAAACATGGCATATCCGCGTAAAAGAAATATATCATCAATCTTCATTTCTTTTATCTCCTAAATAGAATGAGGAATTTAAAGAAACAACACGATGAACGACAAGCAATGCGATTAATTAAAATATAATAATTTAACAATTCTTCAATTCAATTCAATTCAAATTTGAAATTCTTTGAAAACAGTTATTATGTAATATAATAATGAAAATGTTTTTTGTTTTTTTTTTTCTATCGTGTTGCTTGGAAATATAATTCCTTTTTCTTTGATACACTCTATCCACTCCCACCTGAGTGGCAGTGGCAAGAGCTGTGGGAGATGCGGCAATGATTTGTGCTGGCGAAGAGTTTCCCTTAGATGAATCCGTGCTGGTCAGACGAACAACTCCCACCGTCTGTTGTTGTTGTTGTTGCGACTGTCCACTTTGACTTTGATTAGACGAATGCGAAGGATGTGACGAGGAATGAGGAGTTGACTGTTGTAATAATACAGTTGATTTATCATCTTCTTCACTAAACGCTGGCAGAAGATCTTCTCTTCCATGAAATTTATAGCAATTTATTACTATTTGTCTTAAAGCATGTGTCCAAGAGATCTACAATAATATAAAGAAACAAAATGAATCATATTTCATTGAATTGATGAATAATTATTATGTTAATATATATATATATATATATATATCTAAATATATTAAATACAAACTTTTTGTTTATCATCCTCGGAACGTGCATCCATACGAACATTTGCCCAAGGTAACTCTTTTGGCCACCAAGGAGGTCGCGTACTATCCCTTCCCCAACCAGGTTTACCTCTACCTGTAGAATACTTTAACATTAATGGTATGAATGCTCTTAATTGAGCTTGGGTCATCTTTTCTACAGGCGTTGGAATTCCATCTATTATAAGCGGTGGTAATTCATATAAAGATGGATCATCCTGTACAGGAGGTGGAGCTTGTTGTGCTAACGCACTTTCAAGTTCCTCCATTATAACATTTCTTAAATTTTTAACTACATCCTCTAATGGCTTAGCTCCAAAAACTTTGTAGCTACTATTTGGCTTGCCTGGAGTAGCTACTAATACTACTGCTTGTTGCCCGACACGCGTTGCAAATTCATCTATTGTTTGCTGTAAAAGAAATATTTCATTATTTAATAATATCCAAATAATATAATATATAACACATGATTATTAATTGATAAAATTATCTTACTCTAAGTTTTCGTAAAAGTCTGTTCTGTTGTCTTTTTCTTGTACTGGGATTAGTCTCAAAGCTATGAGGTCGTTTTCTTTTTTTTGCTGAAACTATAGCAGCAGCTGCTGCTACTCCAACAGGTCCTAGAGAAACGATTAATTCGTTTTTCATACAAAATGTTGATATTTCATGATGATTTTTATTTACACATATAAAACTCATGTGTATGTCAATATAAAATGTTAAACAACTTTTTTCTTTTTTTTTTTTTACACAATATTTTGATCAAAGTTATTATTAGAGATTAATTTTCATTGCATTTATTATATATTGACATAATATTATTAAACACGTATATAACATGTAGTGCATTCAAACTAAAAAGTAGATGCATAAGTAAGCAATAGTAATATAAAACGTGCTGAAAATTCTAAGAAAATTTTTTTCTTTATACTACATAATTATACGTGATTTATTTTTAATGTAAATAAAAAAAAAAAAGAAATAAAAAAAAAATAGAGAAAACAATTATTGACAACAAAGTTACTACAATCTAAATTCAATTGTGTCTATAAAAAAAAAAAAAAAAAAAACGAGTATTCTAAGATTATTTTGTTTGAGAAACAAATCAAATTTGTTGAATATTGTTTTGTTTTTTTTTTTGAAATACTTATGTGTCATACTACATGTAAAAGTATTGTATAATAAATTTTAGCAACAATATAAATGATAATAATTATATAAAAAAACATAAGAGGACAACGATCAATAAACAAAAGAATAAAATAATATGTTTGTTTGTTTTTGTTTGCATATGTTAAACAAAACGAAGCACATTCTGATAATATAAGAGAAAAAAGGCGTAAATTAAAAAGTAATAGATGCACGCAAGAAAAAGAAAAATAAAAATAAAATAAAATATATAATAATAATGATAATAATAATGAAATTAAATAAAATAAAAAAAAATAATAAAATATGACTATATCATACTGTTCTGTCAATGAATGAATTTTTCATTGTCTCTTCTCTTGATCATTTTTTAAAGAGACATTTTGTTATTAATTAATAATGTACACAAATTCAATAATTATTAAAATCATCATTGACAAGACAGGCTCCACTTGCATACATCATTTCAAATTTTTTATTGTTTTTTATCTTTGCTATACTTTTATGACCTATACCACCCACCACACTCCGGAAAGAGTCTTGTAAGATAGTCAATTATATTATTTATGTTTTTTTTTCTTTTTTTTTTTTCATTTACTTTTAATAAATAGAATTATTATTTAATAAAAAGATATAATAATTAGATTGAAAGTACACAAAGAGTGTTATTAAAGATTGTTAATTATTTATGAATAATTCAAATAATAATGTAATGATATGGATTGTTACGATAGAAAACATATTTACCTTTGATATAGCAGAAAATGTATATACATATATATATATATATATTTTATTATTCAGAAGATCTCTCTATGTAGCGATTTTAAATTATTAATAATATAAATATATATATATTTCTTTTTTCATATATAATTTATAAATGAAAACAAAATATATATATATATCAATATTAATTATAAAATTGAAAAAATCACTATGCACTTGTTGAATAATTGAAAATATAATACGTGAAATATATATTTAAACAATGAAATAATAAAAATGAATGATAGTATTGTAAAATCAAATACTTTTCTAATAGACAGTTTCCAGATTTTCTTTGTTACTAATATTTTTTGTAATTTGTTTGTTTTTTCTTTTTTTCTGAGACTCTTTAAAGAGAATAATCTCTTGTATCATCTTACACGTTCATCGCGCTTATTCCACGTTTAGGGTTCCACAGTCAATGGATGAACGTTGTTTTGTGTTGCGTTTAAAACTTGCAAATGGAAGTGATATTAAAGCCGTATATAAACTCAAGAGGTGATAAAGCAAAAAAATGGAAATCACCATTAGCGTTTTTGATATGCCAACCTGCTGCTGCTAGTTGGGCTGTCACATCATCGTCCATAGCCGCTGTAAGAAGATCACCCTCTTCATATGTTTCAGACCCACTACTTGGTTCCTCGTCATCGTCATCAGAAATTCTGTCCATCGTGCCAGACTCTGCATTTGGCAGAGAAACCATCTTTTTTTCTTGGTCACCCGTTTTGACTTTTTTTTTTTTTTTCTTGGCTTTTTTTTGTTTTTGTTTTTGTTTGTTTTATATATATATATATATTGCAATGGCCCAACAAGTGTTTTAGATTTGTAGATCCTTAGATATTCTTTTTTACATCACCTTATCCCTAACAGATTAAACAAATTTTCAATTAATATTTAATGTATATATACATATGAGTAAATGTGAATAAATTGGATATATATATATATTAATATAATTGGAATTACCATGATTATTATATATATATTTTTAGATAAATGAAATGTAAGTAGTATTTAATTTTGTAGTCAGATAATAATAATAACATTTGATTTCAATTTCATTAATATCAAATGAAAGTTTCAAATACATTGATGTATTATTTCATTAAAATAATGTTTCTTATTTTTCTCCTTTTGAATGTATTTATATATATATATTTTTTTTTTTGTTTGTTAACAAGGAATCTTATGTTAATATTACAATCTATGTAAAGAATTAACAGCTTCATGGTATTCATTTATTTCTATTTATTTGCAATAACAAACACATACAATAATACTTCATCACATATTTTAACATACTAAAAATATTATTAACATACCATATATGTGAAGAATTAATGAAATAAAAAAAAAAAGAGAAAAGAAACAACATACACGTACAGAGAGATGATAACAATGACTATAGAAAATACAATAATAATATTTCATTTTATCAATGAAATGTGTGTGTATGTGTGTGTGTGCAATCATCAAGTTATTTCAAAACAATTTGAAATTAATAGTAGCCATTGTATAATTCAAATATTAAAAACATCAATGAAATCAACGATATTTAGTATGCAAAATAGTTTCAATATTAAAAAAAAATAAATAAATAAATAATTGTTATAACAATATTATTATTTAATCAGACAATTATTTTTTTTTTTTTAATATTATAATAATAAAAATAAAATTTGTAAATGACTTACTAACTAGCACACGAGGAGTTTATGAATGATATTATACAGTTTTATAGATCTCAAACAAATATATTCCTAATCCCCCTGATGCACGGAAAACAATTGAAAAAAAAATAAAAATAAAAATAAAAAAAGGAAGAAAACAAAAGACAAGTTAATATAACATATTAAAAAAGAAAAAAGGAAAAAAAAAGGACACGCACCCCACCAACATATATGACAAGAATTATGAAGTTTGAAATACTAAACTTGTACGTCTATTTGCGTTGGGAAGACGAAAAATCGATAAAGTGAACGTCATTCGTTTCAAAGTACAGAGGAACATACAACAACGAGTGGGTATACATCGATTTATAAAAAAAAAAAGAGAAAGCTCAAATTTGGTTGGTTATTTTTACATGAAATATAATACATTGAAGTTTATTCAATGATGAATGATTTTTTTGTTTTCTTTTTGAATACCTTCATTTGTTTTTCTCATAGAGGTGCCAAATGAACTTACGATGTAGATACGAACATGTGAAAATAATAGAAAGAGGAGGAGGAAGATGAAGAAGATGAAGAAGAAGATGAAGATGAAGAAGAGAGGGAAAGAAAAGCTGTAAATATTTAGCTTTCTTGCTTGCTTCTTTGAATATTTTTGTGCGCATTTTTACGTGAACGTTAGATACGAGAAATGTTAAATATTTCATAAAAATGAATAGAAATATATGGTTATAGGTTTTTGTTATCATCAATTGATAAAAGATTAGAATGTATACAGGAGATATATAACGATTGTTTTTTCTGTATCCTTTTTCAAGATTTGTCATAATCGAGAGTGAAGTGTGGCGCGTTTTAAAGTTGACAGAAGAGAATGTCAATGAAATGACGTAGTAGAAAGAGAATGATAAAGAGAAATAGATTAAAAGGGAAATGAAAGAGGGAAAGAGTAGAGAGGTATAGATTGTTTCACATGGAGAATATACGAAATAAGAAGACGCGTGTAACGGTAGGTTTAGGAACAACGATGACAGTGGTAACGTCAAAGCAACGACACAATAAAAGCAGCAGCAGCAACAGCAGCAGCGGCAACGGCAGCAACAGCAAGAATAGAGTATGGGAAGAGGATGAAGTGGAAAATAACATAGTAGAAAAAGAGGAGAAGAGAGAGAGAGAGAGAGAGCAGAGAGGATGCGCCAAAAGCCGACACCGCTAAGACGGCGCGTTTATTTTGGGGGGGCAAATGAAAATGCGCAGGGCACACGCAAAAGAGAGAGCACCGTGTCGGGGGGGGCCGTCAAGCTCATGACCGAAGAGAAGGGTATCGCGAGGAGAGTCATGGAGCAGGCCCAGTGAAAATCGCGAGTTGCGTACGCACCTTGTGTGTCCCGTGAGTGGTCACCCGGTGTTACACAGGGCGCTTCGCGTCTGCGGGGAGACCGCCGTCGCGGGTTTATAACCGCACACGCTCTCTCTCTCAGCACCACCACCACCACCACCACCACGCCCCACGCGAGCGTATCTCAGCGGTCATCGTCGTCGTCGTCGTCGTCGTCGTCGTCGTCGACGTCTTCGTCGTTGTCGTCGTCGTCCTTGTATTCCTTCTTGTCGTCGTTATCGTTATCTCTGCGATTCTACGCGTGCACTGCGCGCTGCTCTCCGTGACAACAAAACTTCGATAGAAGCGCGAACTACGATGACAACGACAAGGAGTAAAAGGGCCACCGGACGCGCCGGATCCGGGAGAAGCCTAACTCGGCCGCGCGCGCGAAAATCTCCTCCTTCCTCTCTACCTTCTCACCACCACCTTTCGTCCTCGCTATTACTCGCGCCTTCTTCGTCGCTCCGCGCCACAACAACGCGCACGACGACCGCCATGGACACCATGGCTAGTTTCGACGGTGGCGGCGGCGGCGGCGGTGGTGGCAACGGTGGTGGCAGCGGCGGCGGCGGCAGCGTCGTCGTCGACAGACTTATCGATCGGTTCGCCGCCTTCGCTGCTGCTCCTGTCTCCGTAGCTGCCGCCGTCGTCGCTACCTACACTCTTCCTCCTACTCCACCTTCTCCTCCACCACAACCTTTCTTTCCCTTTTTTATTTTTATTTTTTTTTTTTTTTATTTTTATTTCTCTCGTCTCTTTTGCTGCCCGTCTGCCTGCCTGTTTGCTTTCTCTTTTTTTGATTGCTCACTCATAAGGACACACGAGAGTAGCGTAATAATACGAATGTCGTATACACATGAGGGAGAAGGAAAGAACGCGCCAGCATCGAGGAGGGCGGCCATCTTGAGCGAGCCTGCGCGCTGCACTCCAAGCAGACGATGCAAAATTTACCTTTATTTCGCGAATGCGCGTTGCATCGCCATCCTCGCGCTGCGCACTGACAACTTACGTTACGTTTTCTCCTGAATTTTGACTCGACACTCACCGTTTTCCCGTTAGATTCCATCAATTGACACTGCTGTTCCTCGAAACGTGAACACCATATACATGTATACGAATCTAGAATAAAGCGATTGGTTCGAAGCTACGCGATATACGTCATGGCGGCCAGCGTATCTAAATTCTCATTGGTGCCTGAAACACGTGACTACGTCTCTTCTCTATTTCCTGAAACGATGTCATCTCTCTTTCTTCCGCTGTTCAATTGCGTCGTGTATAACCTACAAATGTGTTTTTGTGCGTCTAATATTTACACGTTCTACGGTATTATTTCATTTATTTTAAATATTATTCTTATATCTGTCATATTCGTTTCTATTTCTTTATTCATAAAGGTGTTCGTAAATGCAAGTTTGTGGAATTTCTATTAGCGTAGTATCTGAAAGTTTAAGGTTATTCTAATCGACATGTCATATTTATAAAGTGTGTACATCAACAAATACTTCATTGTTTAAAGCTTGCTTTTATTGAAATATTCGATAATTTGTTAACGTTTTTGTTTTGTTTTAAAGTTTCTATTGAAATAGTGCATATTATTTGGTTTTGTTTAGTGATAGAGTGATTTTTTGTATTGAGTGATATTTCTAGAAAAAAAAAAAACCAAAAATCTTTAAAGAGTGTGCACATTTAAAAGGTCGATAAAACTCGTTTTATTCCTTTTTACAGTCATAGCTACAAATATAACAATATAAAAGTATATTATTAAAAATAATAATTAATAGCTTAAATTGCTGTCAGGCAATTTTACATATCACATCTCAGTTGGGATGAATTACAAACTAAACGCATTGATATTTTGTGGTATTAACCAATTGGATTATGAATCATCTCTTTGCACATTTTATCATCTTTTCTTTATTTTCAAATTTGTTTCATATATATTTATGTAACAAAATATGAAACTTTATATTTTACTTTCTCTCAATATTTTGAAATAAACGTCAATAGTTTAGTCAATCCAATTAGTTATGAAAATAATACCACTGTCGACAAAAATATCTTTAAGCCCATGGCTTATTTTTATTACATAATTTTCCAAACCATCCAGGATCGCAATGACAAGTGTTATCAGGTTGACAAGTTCCATTTCTGCAAGCTTTTGTGCAAGTTGATCGTTGTGGTGAACGTCTACCTATTTCACAATGATTGCCTGTAAATCCACTAGGACATCGACATACATTGGTTCCTCTACATTTACCTCCATTCAAACAAGGAATAACGCATTTCGCTAAATACAAATAATTATTCAATTTTAATAATCATTGTAAATGGTATACGAATATAATTAGTTGTATAAAATTGAAGAAAAAAATTACTTACAGAACTCACAACGTAAACCAAAGTAACCTTTTGTACACTCGCAAGTATCTTTTTGTACGCATTTTCCACCGTTCAAACATTTTTCCGAACAAATACCTGAAAGAAATATAAATGATAAATATTCATCTCTTTTTTTTTATTATTATTAAACCCTATTTATGTCTTATTATATTACAATTAAGCATAGGATATTATTCGATGTTAATTGTTTTCAGAATATTGTTGATATCGATAAAGACAATGCTGCGTCTTCGTCAATTTGGAATAAGATTACATAGTACGGCTGCTGCAACTTCGACCACTGAGGCAGGAAAACGTTTAGATTCTATTCTAAGAGTAGATCATGCTGGAGAATTGGGAGCCGATAGAATTTATGCAGGGCAAATGGCTGTTTTGGGTATATAGGAAGACTTTTGACAAACTATACTATCTATCTATCTCAACGTATATTATTTCAATCATTATACTTAAAATAGGTAATACTGTAAAGGGTCCATTGATTCAGCATATGTGGGATCAGGAGAAAAAGCATCGTGCTAAGTTTGAAGAATTAATGCGTAAACATCGTGCGCGACCTACGGTATTTACACCTATTTGGAATATTGCTGGATTTGTTCTTGGTGCTGGGACAGCATTGATGGGAGAAAAAGCAGCTATGGCGTGTACCGTGGCTGTTGAAACTGTCGTAATAGAACATTATAACGATCAATTACGTAATTTAATGGAAGCTAATGATGGGATAGACAAAGAATTATTAGAAACAATTAAAACTATTCGTGATGAGGAACAAGAGCACCACGATAATGGATTAGAACATGGAGCTGAACAAGCTCCTTTTTATCAAGCTCTTACGAATATTATTAAAATAGGCTGTAAAACTGCCATTTCCATTTCTAAAGTAGCATAAATTATATTAATCTATTCGAATGATGTGATAGTAGACCTAAGTATTTGTTATTTAAATATTACTTGACGTTCGTTTAAAATAAACTTTGTTTTTTTTAATAATTCTTAGATTAAAGTTAGTAAAAATTTGCATACCTCCTTCGCAATAAGGTCCTTGAAATCCTGGAGGACACGAACATACGCCGGGTGCAGTACAGTTTCCGCCGTTCATACAATTTGGATAACAAAGTGCTTTTTTACAATGCGGCGGGCCCAAATAACCATCCGGACAAGGTCCAGGATTTGGTTCTAAAATTGAAAGAAAAAAATTCATAAATTTGTAGAGAACGGATACGAGAAAAAAAAATGATTAATTAATTTTTTTTATTTTTATATATATATAAATGAAATAGAAAATTCAAATGTATTTAATTAACTTACCACGCAAATTGCATTCTTTTCTTAAGCTAAGATGAAGTGGTGTTCCATCCAAAGGTTTACCTTTCCGCGTTTCGATCATTAAACCAATTCCAAATTGTGCTATTCCAGAATTATTTCCAGTACAAGGTAATAAAACGCTAAATTCTGTAATAACGTAGAAAAAAAATCATTATTTAAATATATATCATACTTACAATAAATATTATGATGTTTATACCTTTTGCTCTTTTAGGTACTCGTCCTTGAGTTTTAATCGTAATCGATGGTGTCTTGAGAATCGATTCGTCGAAAGATTTCAATCGATAAAAGTTATAATAATATTTTTTCACGCCAGATTTCCATGTAAAATTTACGTATGATACTTCGCTAGGAATAATTGGCAATTTATTTTCAAGTTCTGGATCCAAAAGGTATGATAAAACAATTCCCTCCGAGATCACATAGATCTCCATTTCAATACCTAATCAAAATATAATATTTATATTATAACGTTGGCAACACATGATTGTAAAGAAAACAAAAAAACAAATCGTAGATTCAAAAAAAAAAAGGATCGATGTAATAATACCGTAAACCGTTCTGTATAAGAGGCATTGAAATCACTGACTTTAATTTCTTATCTACTTAGCATTGCGTAGTAAAACATATGCAAACATATTTGCGTGATTTCAATGCCCATTCAGCATAATATATTATCATCATAAATTACTTTCGTACGTAAAAATGATTAACGCGTAAGAAATCTTAGTTTTTTTTTAGAACACATTCATAAACTTAACAAAACATTATTTTCGAAGTAGTTGTGTAATTTTGATCCAACAAACAATAATCCAAGAAAAATACGATTAAAAAAAAAAATAAAGAAACAAACTAATTGTCTTTTAATACAATAATCTATAACTCGTATTTTAAAATAAAAAAAAATCCAATTTAATCTTTTTAGATAATAAAAATATAAGTTGTAGCTGCTCACCACTGAACATTTTGATTTGCTGTTGATCAATCCAAAGCGATATATCACCAGTTTGTTTTTGACCATTATTGGTACGACGATTTTTATGATTTCTAGCAATGGTAGTGTCGATAAATGAAGCGATCACCGCCAAACTAAGGGCTGCTGTCGCCCACCGCATAATCATTTATGAAGTGTTCCTCCTAAGGGCTCTTTCGTTTGATCAGGTGTTCAACGCGCCTTTCCTAAATTCTTCACCTTCTTCACCCTTGTCCTGCCGTTCCCCCTTTTGAGCCCGCCCGCACGCGACTCACGCACGCACGTACGCATACACACACACACACACGTACGTAGGTACGCGCGCGAGCGTGCTTTCTCCTTTCTTGTCGAGACGTTGTTCTCTCTGTTGCGATCGTATAACGATGATAACGATTATGTTGATCCGTTGTGATTGTGTAGTAGTAGTAGTAGTGGTAGTAGTCGTGGTCGTGGTCGTGGTCGTGGTCGTGGTCCGTCGTTGCCGCCCCCGTCGTCACAGGCGCGCGCGCGCCCGCGCGCCTCGATTCGCCGCGTGAAATGGGCTTTTCACGGGTGTGGAACCGGCCGCCACTTCAATAAGATTATCTTGTTAGATGATAACGATCTTCTTTTCTCAAATACTCTCTCTCTTTCTTTTATCTTTCGAACAAACTCTCTCTCTCTCTCTCTCTTTCTTTCTCTTACTTTTCTTACTTTTATTTAAATTGTTTTTTTTTTTTTTCTTTTAGATTTTTTCGTTGAGATTATATTCCCCCGTTTATCTCTCTCGATAAAAAAATCTTGATTAAATAATAATAATAATAATAATAATAATAATAATAATAATAATAATAACAAAACAAGAAAAAAAAAACAAATAACAAAGTAGGTCCGATGTTTGACGATCTATCACGATCTTTCACGATGTATCTTGATCGATCGATAGGCACAGTATTATCGATGATACGGATCTATGCACGGATACAAACTTATGCGAGTGGACATTTCGCGATATTTCAAAATTGAACGTGTCGAATCGCATCGCAGTCGCCGACTGACTGACTGACTGACCGAGTCAATGGAAAAAAGACCTGGCAGCTGCGGCTGCGGTGGTGAAGTGGTAGTAGTAGTGGTGGTGGTGGTGGTGGTGGTGATGGTGATGGTGGTGGTTATGGTGGAGCGGCGATTCCATCTTCTCCTCTTCTCTTCCCTTCTCACCATTGGACCCGTAAGAGATCCCTATCTCTTTACGAACTACTCTCTCTTTCTCTTTCTCTTTTTAGTTTTCTTTTTCTATCTCTTAACTCTTGGTCTCTCATGTAGCCTTCCTCTTCTTCTTCTTCTTCTTCTTCTTCTTCTTCTTCTTCTTCTTCACATACGCAACGCATGCAGAATTAGGGAGCACGCACACTGATCTTTTTCTTTTGCAAATATAAACTTAGGAAGAATCGTTTCTCTCTTAGTCTCCTCTTAGTTTACACTTAGAGATGAGATATGTTCTAAAGAGACAAGTCCAATTTGCATCTTACAATTAGAGGTCGTCTGTAGACGACGACGACGAAAGAAGAAGACGAGGCAGACACGAACTTAAAGGGTCGACGTACGAATCCTTCCTTGTGTATATGTAATATACGCATGTGTACGTACGTTGTTATGTGCATTTGCACATGGTGATGGTGTGTGTGTGTGTGTATGTGTAGAGAGAATGATGGCGTGGCAAATTAACGCCGAAATTATATTTAATATAAGTGAGCTTGCCGAAAATTCTCACGTCTTTTTCTCTTTAATAGTTGTTCATTGTTAATCTTTCATCTATTTAATTCTTTTACAAATATTTAAAATAACGATGACGATAGTTATATTGATTTAACATTTAAGAAATATAAATATAGTTAAATTGTGTTATGTTGAAGTCTTAAATGATTAGCCATCAAGAAGACGAGATAATTTTGATTGGATACCACAACTTACACATATGCAATAAGACCTAGAAGGAATATAGCAGATGTACCTTTTATGATGTATTATATTTTACGAGCATTATTCGACGATGGTTAATCCTTTCGTTTCCGAAAGATCACTTGAGAATACATGGAAATTCAGAATTTGAAATAACAAATAAAATGAAAAGAAATCGGTAAGAGGAAACCAGTTTTTAACGTTGTTTCGTCCGAACCTTCCTTTAGTAGTAGTCTTTCTCGCTCTTCCGCTTTTATTTTCTATTCTCTTTTTTTCCTTTTATATATATATATATATATATACACATCTGCAATATAATATAAATAAATTGAAAATATGTTCTTTTTTTCAGATTCACTAAAGGATTTTTCTTGCATTACTTAAATCTCCAAATGATTATCTTCAAGCAATTTAAATTTAATGAATGGATCCTATAATTATCATAAAATTTAATTGCATTAAATATATGACGAGTGTATTTACGTATATCTTTCTCCATTAAAAGTAATAAATCTATTACTCGTGCGAGAAGAACGTAACAGACACACACACACACATACACACAACCTCAGAAGAGAAATTATTTTCAACGGTGCACTTTGTCCTGTCTGTCTCTTCAAAGAGAGATTTCTCTTCTTCTTCTTCTTCTTCTTCTTCTTCTTGTTCACGTCCTCTTCCTTGTCCGGTACAACTAACTGAACGTTTCCACGGTCGTTTCACGAGCCGTTATAAAGGCTGGCTTGTTAGACGAGATGCTCTTCCACGTAGTAGGAGACATGCACCGATTTTACACTCCGTCGGTGTTGCGTGGTCTCGCAAAACCGCGAACATTTTTCGCGCCTTGATGGAAAATACAAGAAGATGAAGAATGAAGGATGAAGATGATGATGATGAAGAAGAAGAAGAAGAAGAAGAAGAGAAAGATACTACGAGAAACACTTTTGTTCAAATACAAACGAAGGATGATAAAATGATATTTCATCATTTTTCTAATATTTGTCATTTTAATTTTCATAGTAATAGAATTCAATGAATACAATATTCGTCATTGTAATCAAAATTAAAAGTTATTCATTAATCATAATGCATGGTCAACAACCATGACGACGACGACGACGACGACAACGACAACAGGTATTGGCAATGATCTAGCGAAATAATCGTTGTGTATTATCCTTGTTATCGAACAATCTCAATCTATCTTTATGAAACCCTCATCTCTCTCTCTCTCTCTCTCTCTCTCTCTCTTCTAGTCTACCCAAAAAAAAGAACATGAGAACAACCTACTTCGTCTTCAGTGAGATGATAGATCCTTTAAAGTTAATTCGAAGGTAATCTTACAGATGGATGCCTTCGATCGCGACTACAATGTTCTTGATTCCAATATACCGGTATAGGTGCGTGCGTGAAGAAGAAGTTGAGAATCGTGTGCAAAGAAAAGAGAAGAAGTCACGAATTGCTTTGTTGCCAAGTCCTCGTCTCCGATGGATTCTACTACAGGTGCTTCGAGATAAAACCCACCTCTCTCTCTCTCTCTCTCTCTCTCTCTCTTGTCTTTCGATATAACAAATAATATATTTTATTATATATTTCCAAATTATTATTACAGAAATACAATCAACAAAAATATGAACGTTCTTTCTTTTTTTTTCATTGAAAAACTTGATCGTAAATCTCATCGTTATGGTACTTACAAGTAATACAAATGAAATATATTTTGTAAATAAGAAAAATTGAAGTAAAAAGAAAAAAAACACAAGGAAAACTATGTTGTAGAATATCAGGAACATCAGGCAGAGAGATGATATGCATCGTGTTATAAGCGAGGAAAAGATTTATTATCGAATATATTTCGATTTATTTGAATTTTGGATAGACAGGTCAGAAGGTTTTGAAGATAAAATAGACATCATTCCTTGTTAGAAGTAAATCTCCACGTCTCAGTCAGTCAGTATCCGTAGAAAACAGTTAAGATTGTATCGAATCTCTTCTTTCACCTCTCTCTCTCTCTCTCTCTCTTTCTCTCTTTTTCTCTCACACTCTGTCTCTATGAGAGCAAACGATCGAAAGAAGCATGTTCAATGAATAGCCAATAATAGTGGCCATTGTATTTTGACATTCGAATGGTTGGTCATCTTAACAAATGGTCCATTGTCGACCCTTCTGCATTTCTTGCCGTTTAAACTTCTTCTTCTTCTTATTCTTATTCTTCATCATCATCCCCTTTACACTTTTTTTCTTTTATTTTCTTTTCTTTTTCAGGATTTGTAGCGAATTGGGTAGGCGTGGAGTGAAATTTTGATGAAAGGAGGAACAATTTTGAAAGAATCATCATCGCTGCTTGCTGCTGCTGCTGCTGCTGCTGCTGCCTTATGCCCCTTTCAAGAAACGAGAAGGTGTTTTTTTTTTTTTTATGTCCTTTGTATTTCTTCGAGATGCTCGTTAAAATTAGGAGCCGTGAAAAATTATTTACTCAAATTGAAATTTTACGTTTATTTACGATCTGTAAACATCGTAATAAGAAGAAGAAGAAGAAGAAGAAGAAAAAAGAACGAAAAAGATATATATAATGTCGATATTAACAACGTATTATAGTAACATTTGTACACATCGTCATCTTTTGCTGAGAAAAGAAGAGAATAAAGGTGAAGAAGAAGATGAAAAGGGATAGGGAAAGAAGAAGATCCTTCTGATGGATCATGTCAAAAGCCCCAGGGATTGTCAGATTTATTCAATAGATCAACAATATTTTGTTACTTGCTCATGGGGCCAATTAAATTGGGAATGATTTTCAAAAGGACTCCCCCCCCCCTCTCTCTCTCTTGGGAGACCAACAAACGTACAAATCTTGTATCACAGTTCTTTCAATTGAAACCATCACACTTTTCATTTTTAATAAATCTACATTCATAAAAATAGACAGATAAGTACTGTATAATAATATACATTAAGTTTAATATATAAATGTATGTAATATAAATTCTCCGCCTTTCCCATAAACGTCAAAAGAAATATTACGATTATTATGATTATTATTATGACGAGTTAAAAAGTATATTATAACCGATAGAATTAACTTCTTCTACGTGAGATGATGACGAACGAGCAATGGATCGTGGTTTAAACAATGTATTTCTTTTTTGTTTTTGTTCTTCTTTTTGTATCCATTCTCGTAAAGAGCCAAGGATATATACTCTCATTTTAATCCTGTTTCTCTCTTTCGATAAACGCTCCCTTTTTATCTTCGTCGATTTCTATGCGCAGAAAACACTCCAAAGTGGTAGTGGTGGTAGTTGTGATGGTTGTGTGATGGTGGTGGTGGTGGTGGTGGTTGAAAGAAAGAAGAAGATAAAGAACATATATATGTATATATGAGAAGAGAAGAGAAGAGAAATATGGTTGTGCTGATGGTGAGGCGGAGAGAGTGGGAAGAGGGGGTGGGCATGATGGGATGGGGGAGAGAGAACGGCTGTTCTCTGGAGATCAAGTTAGAGTACCGGCACAAAAAACCTGTCCCGCATAATTACATTATCGGTCACATCTCGCTCGACTTCTGTCCGCACGACTGTCTCAAGCTTCTGTTGGTATCCCTCTTACCACCACCACCACTGTTGCATGCAACACACAACTCCCCCTCTTTTCCAATTTCTTCTTCTTCTTCTTGTTTTCTTTTTTATCTGTTTCTTTTTGTCCTTCTTCTTCTTCTTCTACTACTTCTACTTCTACTTCTACCCCTCTTCTCAAAAAGGCGAAGAGAATATAACGAGGAGGTAGAGCCGTGAAAAAGGCTGCAGGGGGTCGTAGATACGATCTGAGGACAGAACTAAGATTTATTCGTTTTTTTTTTCTTTCTACGACTACTGTTGTGCACCCTCCTACTTTCTAACATCACCCACCCCCTACACGCCTCCTATTCGAAACTGATTACAAACGAGCCTTTAAATGATCCCCTCTTTTTTTCTTTCTTCTTATTTTTTTGTTTAGTTAATTCTTTAGTGGGATTTGAAAACGTGTGTGTTTGTGTCTGTATATTAATTTGATTAATTGTTTGGTCATTAGATTTTCTTTCTAATTCTTTGACATTTGCATATGTTTTAACTTGTAAGATAAGAAAATAATGGGGGTGTATATTAGAATTATTGTTTTTTTTTTAATATATATATATAAGTTTACATTTGATATGAACATATAGGATATTTTATATTAAATTTGATAAAAGATCAAGATAATTGGGTACTTACGTATTAACGCCATGACACCTCAGCAAAAATTCCGCTAATGCGCCAATAAAGAACAATCTTGTTGTTCGCATACAATAACCTTGTTGGTTGTACACAACAACCGTCAGGGTTGCGTTAGGTTTTCGTCATGGTTTCGTCAGAGTTGCGTCAGGGTTTCTTCAGGGTTTCGTCAGAGTTGCGTCAGGGTTGCGTCATTTTTTAGTGCTACGAAAATTCGTATTTGGAATTAGTCAAAAACAGAAGAAGATGCAATTTTATTATTTCAGGAGGGAAATATTTGACCTAACAAACGAAAATGTACCAATTTCCATGACGTGAAACTTTATTTTGGTAAACGTAAGTCTCGCAAATATAATTTAAGACAGTGTGTTTAACAAGTGGAACTTAGAAAAGACAACTGGCTTGAGTTAAGCAGAATTTCATTGTGTTCAGCCTCGAGATTCATTTACTGCTGATGCGAGAAGTTGACGTCGATTACATTTTTATAAATAAAATATTTGGAATTTTGAAATTGTGTTTTATTAATTTGAATTAAAGTTTTGTTATTCTATGATTTGTCGCAACAATTTAAGGTGTAGGTTGGCTCATTTGCGGAATTTTGTTGCGTTGGCGTCAATACGCGTATGTATCGAAAATTGTTAGTAAGAATTAACTTGACATGTATAAAAAATAATTTGACGAGATAATGATGGTGATGATGATGATGATGATGATGATAATGATGATAATAATTTTGTTTGTAGATTTGATTTATTTCTCTTTTTTTTTTGTTTTCTTTATTTATTTTGTTCTTTTCATTGACATGGGAGAGATATTGTACGAACGTACGTTTGGAATGCGCATTATTTCAAAATCGCGGGAAAACGAATAACTTAAATATTACAAATGTATTATTATTATTATTATTATTATTATTATTATTATTATTAAGTCTACGAATTACATAACGAATGTTTTTAATTAATAATTTTCTTCTTCTTCATCTTCTTCTTCTTCTTCTTCTCTCTTAGCGTTATATAATAACATAATAATAATAATAATTATTATTATTTTGTTGTTGAATAATAATCGTTGCTCTTTACAAAGAAAAATACTACAAAGGAGAGAGAGAGAGAGAGAGAGAGAGAAAGACAGATGATACAATACAAATAGTTGTTAATTTCTTTTATATAAAATTGTTCTACTTTATAAAGAAAATAATTAAAATGAGAATGAGAGAGAGAGAGAGAGAGAGAGAGAGGAGAGAGAGTACGACGGATGATTTATTATTATTATTAATATTTTGTTGTTAATAATATTATTGTTGTATGTGTGACAAATATTTTATACTCCTCTCTCTCTGGTATGTGCACAATTTGTTCTCCTTGTTTTTTTTTTTATTATTATCAGGAAAACATTATTGTGTGTTATCGTTATTATTATTATTATTATTATTATTATTATTTTATCTTAATTATAATAATTTAATATACAGTGACAATATGCGGATGACGGATAAAAAGCGCATGTTAAATGAACTAAATATTTCATCGAACTTTCAAATTTGTTTCATCATCAGTCGGCGTTTTACATTTGTTCAAAGAGTTTTTTTTCTTCTTCTTTTTACGAATAATTAAACATGCGTTATCCAATCTTTTGTTTTTTCTTTTTTTACGAGATGAGAATACTATTCAATAATAAGTCGTACATTTTATATATATATATATATATATCATATATCATATATATACACACATATATATATACATTTATATATATGTATGCATATATATATATATTCAATTGCATAAAACAAAGCGAAGGAATAATAATAATTATCTGTTAATTTCTATAATATAACGTTTTCAACTTTGTATAACAAATATTATTATTATTATTATTATTACTATTATTATTAATAATATAAACATTACAAATAAACAAATATAAAATGAGATACAAATAAAACATAAAAAAAAAAAAAACACCACCTGTATAAATCGTTAACTTCTCGCTGTTCGTGTTTAACGTAAAAAATCTGACTCCGTTCTCGATCTGTTAAATTAATTGTCTTCTTATACGAGCATTGATGTGTTACTACAGACACAATTCTAACACTGTTAATATAAAACTTCAAAATACATGTTAATTCTTACAAAAAAAAAAAAAAAATGGACGACGGGGGAGACGTTCAAAACAAAACAAAAAAGGAATAAAAAAAGTGAATAAAAAGTATAAAATAAAAAAAAGAATAGGATAAGTCGTTTTACATACTGTCGTGTGTGTGTGTATATATATATATATATACTGGAAGTTTACATAAATATAATTGAAATACTTTTTAATATACATTCGTGGAGATTCAAAGTTTTCTTGTTTTTTTTTTTCTAATTCTATTTAGAAAGATAGATAGAGAGAGAGAGAGAGAGTGTGTGTGAGATTCCTTTGAAAAATATTTACGGGGAATCTGATATAAAATTATATGTATGTATGTATGTATGTATATGTATATATATATATTTATATATTAAATCATGAACAAATGTATTTATAACTATTATTAATCGTATGACTTTGACGTCGATCGTATTAAAAAAAATACGACGTTTTATTTCTTTGATTAGCACAATGGAAGGTAATATTAGGTCGAGTCATAAATAATTTCCGTTTTTTTTTTATGAGACAAACAATGATGTTTCTTCTATCACTTAATAAGTGCAGGACACATTTCATGAAATTTTTGTCTACTCTTTGTATCAGTTGGACGTGACTTTATTGGATTTTGTTTCAATATTACCTTTAAAAGGTTCATCAAAAGTTGGAAATACGGTCCTTCAATCGGTTCATCTTTTAAGATTGTATCTTCAGAACGAAATTTTACAAATCAATTTCTGACTGTTCTCTATCAGTTATCAATCCTGCACTGTATAAGCTGTATATTGTTTCAATTGTCACTTTAGTGTTATTGTTTTGTTTCAATTTTTAAAGCATTACATGTTGAATATGCACTTTTCTTCAGTCCGAGACGAAAAGTGTGTCAACTTTTCTCCCGTTGTGCAAAACAAAGTTGCCACTTTGTTGTCCGAGGTCAACAATTACATGTACTCTGATACATTTCTTACTTTACCGCTCTAAGTATGTAATATACTAAAATGTAACATTGACTGTATACAAAATTTGACAAAAGACTCTAACTAAATTCTCATTTTTACAGTGATATCAAAAATTTGTTTGTTTTGGTAACTTATAATAGGTAAATACGAAAAATAGATTCTACATAGTCACATGACTACATAAAAAAGTTGACAGAAGATTAACTGAATTTTCATTTATACAGTGATATCAAAAATTCGTTTGTTTCGGTGACTTATAGTAGGTAATGAGTGATTCTACATAAATGCATCGGAAATTATTTATGATTCGACCTAATATATCAGAAATCAGTATCTTATGTAATATATATATATATATATATAAATATATAAATATATTTCTATTGATGATAATATTTCAAATTAACTGGGCATTTAAATAATATTATTATAATATGTGATACAGTATCATTTTGTATGATTATTTTGTTGTTGTTGTTGTTATATACACGATAGGATTTTTCTCACAGTTTAATATACACCCACGTATGCAATCATTGTTTCATTTCATTTTGTTTTTTTTTTCGACGTCAAAGTCATTTGTACAGGATAATCGGCAAAAAAAGGTCCTAACAAATATTTTCTGATATAAACCATTTTGAAAGTGTAGCAGCAGCAGCACCAGCACCATCAAAGAAGATTATTTTCATTTTGCTTTATTAAAATATGCTGATAAATCTTCAAAGTTTTTTTTTATTTATGTTCAGAGGAGGCTAAATTGTACCATTTTTTTTTTTTGTATCTTTTGTATTTTTTTTTGTTGATAAAGCTGAAATATATATCTTTTTTTCTTTTTTTTTTTGGAAAGTAGTATATTATATATATTTTTCTTTTTTTTTGTGTATTTTTTTTTTTTATGAATTATCATCTCGCATTTTCTATAATTATTTTTTTACATTTTTGTACCGTTTTGTTTTTTTTTTTTTTTTTTTTAATTATTATTTTCCTTTTATTTTCAATCTATCTGCCTTTGTATCCCACCTAACACAAACATATTTGCTCGTGACACATTATTTGCAGACAACCTGTACGTAATATTATTATCATTTGAAATGTACTAATTCAATAACCTAAATTAATTAATTAATTAATTAATTGTACATGTACTCTCAAAAAAAAAAAAACACACAAAATATAACAAGTCCATTCTACTAATTTTCTTTATAAAATATTCAGTATAACTATAATAATTATAATCAAACGTAATAATGTAATAATGTTTACTTAAAATAGTTGTCCCTTGTTTAGTTTATTTTTAAATATTCTTGTCAGATCTTTTATGTCATCTTCTTGTATAATAATATAATTGTCTCTCTTTAATATATTCTCAATACCTCATATATATATATATATATATATATATATATATATATATATATATATATATATATATATATATATTAATTTAAATAATAATAAATCTTATATTATGTCTCTTGTGGATTATAATAATAATAATAATAATTAATTAATTAATTATAGTTAAAATAAAGAAAATAAGTTTCGTCGACATAAAAAGACAAAAAAAGAAACAAAAAACAAAAAGGAGAAAGTCTTATCTTAACTAGAGCATGTTTCACATACAAAAAGCAACGATTAGAGGCCTTGTGATATCTAACTACTATAGTGCATTTGTTTGTGTGTAATGTGTATATTGTGTATGTTCTTATGTGTGTGTACATGTTTTGTTAATATTATATTAAATATGTTTGATACAGTTTTGTATTATTTTTTACTTTTTACTGTTTTTTTCTTTCTTTTCTTTTTTATCATATATTTTCATTTTGCTCTCGTAGTATCGGTTAATCAATGTGCAAGTGCACTTGAATAATCATAGAGAATATTATTAATAATAATTTCAATAAATTTGGCCCTCTGTTTGTCTTGCAGAGTAAAAAAATTGATTGTTTATCTAAAAAGATCTTTCTAATGAAAAAGATCTACTCTTTCTTAAGAAGTAACATTCAGTCGAGGCCAGATTGTGGACACTGTTTTCTTCTATCTTGTTTATTATTTTCATCTAATCTTTTATAATTAACCTTTGCTTACCACATTTAGATCAAAAGGATCACCCAGACCTTTTTTTTTCTTTTTTTTTGCAACTTTAGTCAACTTGAGTCATTTTTCTCATCAATTGTACGTACTCAACTTTGTTTCATTTTTTCAACATATTTCAATTTAATTTAAGACTATAAAACCAATATAATCTTTTTAAGTAAATATTAAAGAAGTCTTCAAAAAAAAAAAAAAATGTTGAAGTAAATCTATGCAATAGTTAATTTTTTATAACAATTTTTCTTAACCGGGTCCTTTAGACCCGGGTGTGGTAAGCGTGTTATTACTCCAGGAAGGGTGATAAGTAAGCAAAGGTTATTAATAATAATAATTGTAATAATATAATAACATTGAGAAAAAACAAATTAAAAATTGATTTTCATCATTAATTAGACACGACAGTGGTGTTGTTATTGTTGTTGTTGTTGTTGTTAGATAAGTATTTTTTCAAAATACTACAGGCTAGTTTTCATTTTATCACATTGTTAGAGATGCTTTTTTTTTCTTCTTCTTTTTCTTCCATTTTATGTGTAATACATTATAAAGATTATTATTATTTTTTTTTTTTTTTTTTGAACACATAAAACTTTGAGGCAAAATTTTTTTCGACGATCTATATATATATATATATATGTATGCACAATCCTGAATGATATTTTTCTTGTTGTTGTTGTTGTTGTTTTTATAGTTGTTTCATTCATATTTATATATATATATATATACATATACAATCGTAATTTGAATAATGCAAACACATTTTAGATACCCTGTAAAAAGCTTAAAGTGTCTGCTTTTCAATCTAGCCTTGTCAAATATCACCACAGATTATTGAATTCATTTCTATAGTTCTATTTTTCATAAATAGCTTTTGCACGCTATTGAAAACATCTATTGTCTTTGGGTTTTACAACTGACCAGTTGAGAGAGAGAGAGAGAGAGAGAGAGAGAGAGAGAGAGAGAGAGAGAGAGAGGAAGAGAAAGATAGAAAGATAAAGATAAAGATAGATGAATTAAATAAAATTTACAACTTGCATTATATAATATATCATCGTATGTGTGCGAATGTATACATATTTTGGTAATTTTCTTTTCTTTTCTTTTCTTTTCTTTTTTTTTTATCAACGTATCATTAAATTGTTCTTTTGAAAGTAAACATTTCCCAACTATTATATGTCGTACAATTTCGTCGTATTGTTTTTCTCTTTTTTAAAAAATATCATTAACCCCCTCCCTTCGAGTACTGAATTATTTGCAAATTTTTTTTTTATGTATACATAAACGAATTTAATTTGTTATTGTTAATAATATTATATGAATTAATATGTAAAAGTAATACACATTTTATTTGAAATATATTTATATATTTTTTTGCAATAACATTTTAACACGTTGACGCCGGGCGCCGATTTTCAGTGTCTACGCTGTGTGGGGCGGCACTCGAATCTAAGATACGCTTCATCTGGCGGCGCGTGATTTTTGCTTGTTCAAACTTGGACCAAGGTGGACCATCGGTGGTACGCGCCGCCCGATGGAACAGTCTTAACGCGAGCCACCGGTGGTACACGCCGCCCGATGGGACAGTCTAGTGCGGGCCACCGGTGGTACACGCCGGCGTGAACGTGTTAATTACTAAATATTAATAAATATTATAAATAAAACAAAATACCCAAGTAAACAGATGACGTGGTCTCACTCATCGTCAAATGTACTCAAAGGGTTAAGAGTTAAAAAGAAAATGAATTTTTATTAGAATTTTCATTTCAATGGGTCTCCTTATCAATTAAAATAAATAAAAAGAAAAGTAAGGAAAATATAACTTTGATATATATATAAGGCCATATATATATATGTGTGTGTGTACGTACACGTGACGTATAAATTTTATCAACAAATATTCTTAACACGTGCACGAAAATTTTCATTGAATTATATTTTGTTTTGTTTTGTTTTGTTTGTTCGTTCTCTAAAGTTAACTATAAAACCCAAAAGCAAAATTCTAAATTGGCAGTATAGTGTTGGACATTGCGCCCAGCGCAAAGTGCATAGCGAAATTGCTGCAGCATGTTAAGGAGATTTTTTTGTTATTTTTGTTTGTTTTGTTTTGTTTGTTTGTTTGTTTTTAGTTTAGTTTACTTCCTTACCATGACTATCATGATGAGAGAAAAAGATCATTTATCTTGTTTTTTTTTTTCTTTTTGTTTTGTTTTGTTTTCATTCTTTTCATGAGATGATATTTAGAAGAGAGGTTACACGTACGTAGCCATAGTTCCAGTTGGAATGGACGGTGTTTCCTCTGGTCTACCTTTAGGACCATATTGTCCAATGAATGATCCATCTTCTGTGAATGGTCCTATA
This sequence comes from Polistes dominula, assembly GCF_049000335.1. Classification (NCBI taxonomy): domain Eukaryota; kingdom Metazoa; phylum Arthropoda; class Insecta; order Hymenoptera; family Vespidae; genus Polistes; species Polistes dominula. The sequence continues at coordinate 832,542 of NW_028300915.1, forward strand.
AATTATAAACATAAACATAATATTGTACACAAAAAAATAATACACATTTATTGTAATTGTAATGTTTGAAATAATAATAAACATGAATGAATATAAATGTGTTAATTAACGTGAAAATTAATAACAATTGCTAAAAGAAGAAGCATAATAATAATAATGCAAAAATATTTTTAGTGACTTTACCTTACCTTACACTAACGTTGCAAATGCTTGTGAATTAGGTTCTGGTTTACGATGTCGACCATATTGACCAATGAAAGATCCATCTTCGTTCATACCCTCTGCGTTAAATTAAGCAACAAAGCAAATAAAATGGAATGTAATGAAAATAAATAAAAAAAATAAAACAATATAATATGAGAGAGCTATATATACGAAAATAAATACAACTATGTTTTTTTTTTTTAATAAAAATTGAAAGTAATTTGCTTAAATTGTGCCACACAAGCTGGACAAATATAACGAAGCTTATAATATTTGTTTGGCTGTATAAATAATTCTTATAGCAAAAGTAAAACAAAAAGAAATGAACATATTGTTGGTATGTAGCATGCTTTGTTTGTGTTTGTTTTGTTTTTTTGTTTTATATTCTACAACGAAATTATATGTTGATATATAAATAATCTTAAAAAGAAATATCATGTGTGCAGATCACACGTGTTAGAAGTGAAATCTTCAAAAAAATAAACAAAATTTCGATAGAATGAAACGAATACAAAATATCTAGTGTAAGATAATTGTATTCTCTTCTTATTTAGTATCTTGGCCGTTTCATCGGCTCTCACCGCTCCGTTACATAGCCGCCTAACCGTTTCGTTACATTGTTTCAAATCACATCCATTCTAAAGAAGTTTTCACTTGAAAAACTATTGAATTGAATAATTTGTAGTTATTAAAAACAAACCTTCTCCGTATTCTGCCATAGAATCGGTGTCAGATTCTGGATGTTTTCCATCTTGATGAGAAGATGAAGCTAACGACGCACGACCACCGGCAGATTTGGTATCCAATGGTTGAGAATATTCATGGAAACCACCTTCATCAGGATAATCTCCACGACCAGCGGCTAATTCACGTTCGTGTACTGCATACTTTCCACCTCTGTTTCGTTTAATTACGCAAACGATAATTAAAACTAGTAGAAGGAATGCTATTGCTAGCATCATACCTGGACACAAATCATCGAATATATTTAATATAAGGAATGTATATGTTTATTTATTTATTTATTATTTTGTTGTTTGTTTAAAGTATTACCTATAAACCATCCAGCTGTTGCTACATTTTCTTTGGGTTGAATAATTGGACCTTCGCTACTGGTTTCTACTTCTTGAGGCACACTTTCAGTTACATAATCTCCATCAACAGCAACTACAGACATAACATAGACTTCACCGCTTTGAAGTCCACGAACCTATATACATAAAAAAAAAAAAAAAAAAAAATATGATTAAATGTTATGCTTATTAAATCATTTGTATATATAATTAAATTACTTACTTCAATCGTGTTCGATTGAAATTCTGGATCCGTTTCAGTAGCAATTGTTTCACCTTTCAGATTATATTTAACAAAGAAGTGACTACCAGGATTGCCATTTAAATTTGGTTGCCACATAATTCTTACATTGGAATAACCATTTTCTTTGGGAATTGTTTCCCATGTAAATTGAGGTACGTCTGGTCTTTGAGAAGTACGTGTCCTTTTTTCTATGAAATAACTATGAAGGAAAATAAAATTATTATTATTATTATTATTATTATTATTATCTATTGAAAAGATTCATGTATTTGAGTTCAACAAAAACTTACTCGTTTCCTTCGCCAACTTTGGTCGTAGCTCGAATGTGAACTCTGTATTTGGTATCAGGTGCCAATGCTGCTAATTTAGCACTAGTAGCTTCTGGATCTGTTATATGTGGTTTCCTTTCTAATAATGACTCTAATCTCGTTCCATTTACAACCCTGTAATAAATTCTGTAGCCAGTTAATATACCATTTGGTTCGGCAGGTTTTGACCAGACGAGAAAGAGTGCACTAGAACCCATTGGGAAAGCTTCAAAACTAAGTACTGTTCCTGGAACACCTTCTGGTGTATCAAAACTTAAAGTTTCAGATGGAGGTCCTACATATCTGTATATAAAAGAAACATAGATTAAAAATGATTTATTTATTTTGCTAATTCTTTAATTAAAAGATTATATGTTTGAATATTGAAATTACCTTCCATTATAAGCAAGAACTCTGACAAAGTTTTTACTATAGGGAATAAATTTGTCAACTAAAACGCGTGTCATGTGACCACCTCTAATATCAATATCACGCATTCCTTTTTCACCTTCTTTTTCCGTCCAAGTTTGAATTTTATATCCTTTCAATTCTCCTCTCACTGATTCTTCAGGGACCATGTTCCATGAGAGTATAGCAGATGTACTGGATTTGATTGTAACCAAAGTAAAGTTTCCAGGAGCTTGTGATGGTACATCCTCACCAGAATATCCATACACTTCTGTAGCTTCAGCTTTACTTTCTCCTTTCTCATTAATAGCAATAACTTTAATTTTATATCGTTGATAAGTTGGTTGATTATCTATCGTAAGAGAATGCTGTTTCCAATCATTAACATCTACTATATTCCATAGTTCTTCAGGTCTATCCCTTTTATAATAAACTCTGTACATAAATTTGGGTGCATTGTGTTCTATTTGTGGTAATGTTGTCCAAGATATGACAAGATTTTCAGGGGTTGTTCCATTACCCATAACATTATCTGGATTACGATAAGGAACATCCATCAAGGTTGTACAAACGTCGCTGTGCGATGATGGTAAAGATTTTCCTATTTTGTTCCATGCAAGTACACGGAATGTGTAATTGGCCCAAGGCGACATTGGTACACTGTAACTTTGTTCTGTAGCTGGTACAAAATCTGCCGAAGTTTCCCAAGTATCCGGAGTAAAGCTTGTATTATATTGAATAGTATATCGTAAAATTGGAGCTCTGTTATCACCCATAGGAGTCCATTGTATAATCGCGCTATCAGACATACATTTAACACCAATTAATTTAGGAGCATTAGGTACATCTTGAACAGTCAACGTTGCTTGTGCTCTTGTTTCATCTAATTCGGTACGAGCAACGCAAGTATAAGTACCAGAGTCTAATTCTGTTGTCTTTGTGATCATTAATGAATAATCTGTACTACGTACAAATCTTGGTTCCATTTCAAAATCAATTGGTTCGCCATTACTCAACCATTCTATCGTTAAAGTTAAACTAGAATCAGTTACTGCATTGCATCTGTAAAATAAATAAATAGAACATAATAATATGATATACAAATGAACGCATGTAAAACACACATAAATACAATTGAATATTAATAAATATATACCTAAATGTTGCAGTAGAACCAGCTGCAACTTCATAATCTTCAGGCTCATCCGTAATCTTCGTACGTTCTTTCACAACAAGATTTGCAGATGCATTTACTGCTCCTAACTTGTTAGAAGCATGACAAGTATAACTACCTGCATCTATGAATATTACATTTTCTATTTCTAAATCACCATTATCCATAATTTTATATCTTCCACCTGTTAATTCTTGACCATTCTTAGCCCATTTAATTATTGGCTTTGGTGCTCCAAATACGTGACATGTCATTTTAACTGTTTTACCTTCGACCGTTGCTTTGTCAGATGGAAGTTCAGTGATTTCAGGTTCAAGAGCTAAGACATTAACGTATACATCTTTGTAAACATATCCTAAAGAATTAGTGGCATTACAACCATAATTTCCGGTATCTTTCTTTTTCAATTTTTCTATAATAATCGAATTAGTAGTAACTTTTCTTCTTTCGTTAGGTGGTGCCTCTGATATTGGTTTTCCATTATGAATCCATTTGATGTCTGGCTCGGGCACACCACTTGCCTCGCATCTAAATTCAACAGTTTCATCCTCTGCTGCATTTATGATCTCTGGTTCTACCGTGAAATATGGAACTGCCATTACTTGTAGATTTATAGAATACGAATTAGCATCACCAACACCGTTAGACGCTTCACAACTATACGTTCCTTCATCCTCAAAATTGACATGCTTTATTATTAACGATTTACCATAATTCCCTTGTATTATTCTATCATTAGACTGTATCAATCTACCATTTTTACTCCAAACGGTTTGTGGCAATGGCGTACCACCGTATATACAATATAATTCAATTTTTTTACCGCGTAGAGCAACTTCATTTTTTCTACTAACGTATTGTTTAACAGGCTCGTGTTTATTTTGATTAGATGATGCTCCAGATGAGATAACATTTAATAAAACTTTGCTGCCTAATTTATATTCATTTCGGAATACAGAGGTTGCCGCGCAAACGTAATAAAAATCATCAGACGCGTCGTTTCTCGTAACATTGCTGAACCAAAGATTTCCTTCAGGATCTAACGTCATACGAGAATTGTTAATCGATTTAATTGCACCAGCTGTATCTTGAATAAGCCAATAAACGTTTGGTTTTGGCCATCCATCTGGTGGTTGGCAAGTTAATTTAAATGGTTCTCCTTCGTAAGCGTGTAAACTTATTGGATTTTGATCCTTAAATGCATTGAGTTCTGCTTTACGAACAAAAACAGAATTGGATGTTGCTATTCCCCATTCATTTTCTGCAAAACACTGGTATTGTCCTAAATCTTCATCTCTAGGTCTTGCTATGACCAAAGTTCCTCTTCCTGGTTGTTGAGAAATACGATCGTCATATGCTGGCCATTCGAAATTCTTTCCATTTTTAATCCATCGATACCTAAATTATTATTATTATTATTAATATTAATGAAATAATTGAAAAAGCAAATTTGGTTACTTTTTAAAATCAAACGTAAATTGATTAAACTAAATATGAGTCAGCTTTTAGTAGAAGTCAAGTATCTATCAGTAGTGGTAACTTTATACCCCCCTCTTTAGGATATGAGGTCATACTAGTAATTAAGACCAGTTACTCTGGCTTCTTACCAGAACACAGGAACTCTACTTTTATTGTTAAAATAAGATCTCATTTTATGAATGAATGAAATTCTCATATATTTAAATGATGTATTCTTTTTATAATTGAAACTTAGTGTATATTAGAAAAATAAATTTAAAAAAAAAAAAGATATATCAGACTCACTTTGGTGCAGGTTCACCTTCTGCTTCACATTCGATCAAGAAGGGTTTATCATTGTTATTAACTTTAGCTTGAGCTACTTGAAAAAGTTGTTCATCTGTAGGAGGCTGCTTGGATATCCGTGGTGGTGACTGAACTGTTAATTTATTAATATTCAATTTATATTAATCAAAATCATAATTGTTAATAATATTTTACACATTATAAACATATATATATATACGTATATTCTAAACAAAAAAATATATATATAACAATGTACATCGAATATAAAAAAATAATTAAAAAAATATTGTAAAAAGGGGTTTGTTTGTGTGCTGTTTTGAGGATTCTTACATTTGTGTAAATTTTATGCTATGCATCAAAATTGTATTGTATAATAATATAATTAAATTAATAAATAAATAAATACAATCAAATTTATATTCATAAAATGTACTTTGTTATGTACAATAATTTATGATATAGATCAAGTCTATGGGGGGAGTAAACATTTATATTTATGTAAATATGAACGGATAAATGGTGAAATATTAATTTGATGATTTTGATTCGAATGAATTTAATGTTATGTTTCACATATTACACATAGCATGTAAAAAAGGGTTTGTGTGCTGTTTCGAGGATTCTTACATTTGTGTAATTTTATGCTATGCATCAAAACTGTATTGTATTTATGGTATAAATCAAGTCTATGGGGGATGGTGAAATATTAATTTGATGAATTTGATTCAAATGAATTTAATGTTACGTTTTACATATTACATAAAAGAAATCTTTCTAAATGCAATATTAGCATACAAGAAGGATATGTAACGAAGCAAAAGAAAATGTAAATGATGAAAAAAAGATGATATTTTGATTGGATAATGTTTGAACAATTTTTGATGATTACAGCAAAGAATGATGAGATTTTTTACATATAGCATTTAGTGTTTGTTACAATTTTGTATTTTTTTGTATTTTTTTTTTGTTTCACCTTCTATCTTATCCGGGATACGAACTATAAAATTAAAAAAAAAAATCAAAATATATTTGATAAATAGAATGTTGATCAATTAATAATAACAAAAGTGCAAAACATTCGTCATTTGATACTCACTTATAGCTGATGATTGCAGTACAAATGATGTGACTATAAATACAGCTAATCTCGTCATGGTTGCACGTCTTATATCTTATTTTCTTTTATCTGAAGATAAAATAAATCAAATATGGTTTCTATTAGAAAACAATTAATAGAAATCAAATGAAATAATTATTTAATAGAAACATTGTAATATCAATTTTGTAATCCTATGAGAATGAAATTACAAAATTATTCAAACTAACGATTCCAATGATCTTTTTTTCTTTTTTTTTTTTTGCAAAATTAATGCAAAATAGATTCAAATATGATTTTGTAAGAATCAGGGGAATACGTGCAAATCCTTTGTATCTTTGTATGAATACAATTGGAATAAAAGCGTGTAGGGGTTTGTTCTGTCTATTAAAGTCATTTACTGTGTCAAAGTAGATCACATTAAAGTACATTGAAAAATTCAAATTAAAATCAAATTTTTAAAAAACAGTACTTTAAACAACAACAACAACAAATAAGAGTTGATCAGTTAGATTGTGTAGAAGAAGAAGAAGAAGAAGAAGAAGACTGGGCGTACTCTAGGTAATTAGTAAGGTCTCTCTCTCTCTCTCTCTCTCTCTCTCTCTATCTCTCTTTCTCAACATGTGTCATACTATTTAGCTAGAATGTGTTTTGTACTAGGCTTCTTCATGTATAAAGGGAACAAAATAGAGCACACACAGTTTAATCGATCCACGCTCTTCTGCTGAACATACAACACACATACACATACACATACCTCTTACAGATTATATATTACGAAATTTTTCATCCAAACGGATTATTCACAATTATCTCAACAAAGTTATTCTATAAAAAGGAATGCATTCATTCATTCATTCATTTGATTCGATTCGATTGGAAAATGTAAAAGAATTTCAACGATGATCTCACCGATCATGACGTCCTTCGAAATCATATAAGAGATATTCGATCGTATACAAATCATTGAGAAAGTGTCTATTCTCATTAAACAAAAAATTACTGTATTACTTCAAACGTAATTTGAATTTCATATTTGTTTTATTATCATATGTATATATATAAAAAAATTACGATCGATGTGATGATATTAGTCATTGTCACGAAAGTATTTTCCCATTTGGGGTCAGAAGGATAAAAAAGGATAGAAAAACAGTGTACAAGTCAGTGTAGACAAACGGGCACACCCGCGATGCTGTAAGCAACGAGAATCGATCGTCGCGATGCTGTCTACCGTTGCTCTTCTTTCCCTATGTCAAATGGCCAACACCCATATCTTATTAAATTCTAAATCTAAACAATAATATTTGTAGAATTATTTTCAATGAATACAACTCACCTATTTGGATGTTAAATTGTCTTTTAATGCACAAATATCCCTGTCATTACCACGGCATTATCGAAAACAAACGACTCACGCACTGAACGTACCGTACGGTACCGTAACACTGTACGTGTGCAGCACGTACATCTACACTAACACTATTTATCCCCACTCCTACTTCTTTTCTATTATATACATTCACTACTACTTATATATAAAACACCGTTTCACGTTGCTGATGCGTTCATTGTTCGCGCATGCGCAAATAATCTCACTCTCTGATCTCTTTCTATTCAAAAAAGGTGGAGTACTCTCTGAAGTCAGTCGTCAAAAATATAATAAGCGTAATTGTAAAAAGTGCGGGAATTTTAAAACAAAAAAGCGCGCTACAAATTTGAATCGTTTCAAACATTATATCTACGATAGAAATATATTTAGGATTTATTTTCAAAGATTTGTATATGTTGATATTAATAAAATGATATTGTTGAAAATCACTTTTTTATTGTTTTTACGATTTATGGTCATGTTCATAAATGTGATCCATATTTGGCTGCAACGGATGATCATCCATTACGAGAGTCGTTTACAAATGATCACATTTGTCTTTCAAGTCGTGAAATTTTAGATGACAGATAACATTCGTATCTATATTTCATTATTTGTATAGAAATCAAATGTTGTTTAAGGTTAGGTTCATTGTTTAAATAATAATTCAAAGAATAAGGGTTTTAACCCATTTAATTAAATATGATTATTGATATACATTGTACATGATCTAATTAAGAATGATTATTTACAGGTAATACTTAGATAATATACATATACATAATTAAGACTACTTGGAAATAAAAATGTCTTTAAAACATGCTATCTAGAATAAAGGCAGTTTAGTGAAATTTTCAAAAAGATCATGTTTTTTTCTTTTTTATGGTATTTAACATTATTCAGAGCAATGCATTATAATGATTAATATCAAAGTAACATTGTAGACATCTTAAATATACTTGCAATATAAATCAATGCAATTATTACTAATATATACATATATATATATATGTATATATATAATTATTTTACATATTTACTTTAAAATTTGACTTAACACAATGTAATTGCATTCAATCATAAATACTACAATGTACAAAATTCTTTTAATCATTATTATCATTATTACAATTAAATCATTTCTATATATATATATATATATATATAATTTGTTAACCTTCGTACGTGAAAGTAGATTCAATTGAAAAAAAAAAAAAAAGAAACTACGTAATATTACAATACATTTATATTACGTGCAAGACAAATTATTATCATTCGATTAAAATTCTTCGCTATCTAAATATTCTTTTTTTTTTTTATCAATTCTTGTTATCCGAAAAAGAAAAAAAAATATATATATATATATGTATATGTATAATTTTTCACTATCTAAATTGTATTTCTCAAAAGATATTTCTCTTGCTTATTGCTATCATTATGTGGTGTCTTATAATGTACATAAATGAAAAATTACATATAATCACAATTGATGAGCCATACGTTAAATGGTATTTTTTTTTTTTTTTACTAACATTATTTCAATGATATATATATATATACATATATAGATATATGTATAATAGATATATGATATATATCACAATTCATTATCATACAATTTATAAATAAAAAAAGAAATGATTCGAAAAAAAAAAAATTAAAAAAATTATCCTATGGATTAATGTTCATTTTCATTAATGTGACGTAAAAAGTATGTTACTTTGACTTGTTCTACATGACGACAAAGCTTCATGGCTAAACTTGTTCGTAATTTCATATGTTGCGTTAAAGATGGCAAGTTTAACAATAAAAAGGCGAGACCATCTATTTCCTTAAAAGAACATAATATTATATTATTAATATCTTATTGAACAAGTTTTATTATTGTTTATAACTTTGTTATTATTGTAATGTAAAATAGAGTATGACTTACTTCTTGTTTAACGCGATAAGCGATATCCTTGCAGTCGCTTGTTTTTCGTAGATATTGAAAAACATCATCAGTCGTCCAAAATAAAGGATTTGAACTGAGCTTTCGTGTTTTCGGTCTTCTCTGTTTTTTTTGTCTTCTCACATATTCAGCATCAGCTTCAGAACAATCAGATTCTATACTTGTATCCCAATCACGTATTCTTTTACTTCCTCGAGTTGTTGTCACGTTTTGACTGAATCTTGTAAAATGATGTTTGGTACTCATACTGTTAGGACTACCATTTCCATTATCTTTCACTTTTCTATCATTAAATGAGCTTCCAGAATCCTCAGAAATGTTACTAGATGGAGGTTCAGTTTTGAAATCATCTGATTTGTCAGATTTTTCAAAACTTTTTTGTATCATAATATCTATTTCCGAAAGTGGTTGTCTATTATTATCGAATGTTGTTTCTTCAGGAGGAGCTCCTTCTGATGATGCATGCTTTGCTAAATCCAATGGCATAAATGGCATCTCATCTTCGAATTCACAATTTATTCTTTTGTCCTTGTTAGCCCATCTGCCACGTTTTCTCCTACGTTTACTACCCCATTGCTTTGGTTTTTGAACCATTATACTTGTATAACCTTTTGGTTTGCCTCGTTTTCCTGTTCCAACTGATGCTGCTATAATTATATGTTCTATCAATTAAATAATAATAAAACAAAAACATAGATAAATGTATTTGTTATTATACTTACTGAATTTAGTTTTTGATGTTTTATGACATTTGTCTGGACATTCGTTTTCTAATACGTGCAATGGTCCAAATAAATTAGGACATACCATTAATTTTTTACAAATATTCCTACAAAATTGTGCTACCTTTTCTCCAGAATTAACTATAGCAACTTGGGCAAGATAATTATTATTTTTATGTTTTGCTTTTAATACTTGCAAATGATATCCAGGATCTGGTTTAGTGTCGCATTGTAATACCTTTAAAATTCTTGCACTTCTGTATCCAACTGACACTATCATGGTTAAAACTTCTTTCATTACTAAATTTACAGGACCGGGTCCTACTGATTTTGGCAGAGTAGCTAATTTTCCTTTAGAAATCATTGGTCCGGTAAAACAACGATAATTAAAATATATTTTAGGACACCACAAGGATGATCGTGGTTCTGAAATTGGTATATCTATGATATTATTTTTCTTTTCTAATCCAATTGGAGGTTGTACTTTTTTACAAATTTCTATATAATCCTTAGGTGGTTTTAATGGATAATGATTAGATTCGCACCAACCAACTGGAAATATTTCCAAAGAGTTCATATGAACTATGTGTTCTGGTTTACTATCGTCATAATTATCTAATTTTATCCATAATAAATTCTGAATTATTTTGGTAATATGAGCAGCACAGATGATATTTTTATATTCTGGATCAACAGCTTCTAAACGCATGCCACATTCAAAACCTGCATCTATTGCATTTAATCTATCGTAAAATAAACTCTCATCTGCCTGTATACTTTCTGTATTTTGCAAATATTCGTTCCAATCGAACTCTTCGTTAATTGAATTCCAACCTTCTGGTTTTGTAATTCTAGAAGAAACATTAAGTGTAAAGAAAATTTGTTATTGAGTATTACGAATAATATATGTGTTTTATTATCAATAATAATACTTACTTAATACCATGCTTTGTGGACCAACCAATTGGAAATATGTATGGATGTTCTGCTGTACAAAGCCATGTATTATTTTCTGAATGATTGTACAAACAAGTTTCAATATCAGTACCATTTACATATTTATCATATTTATCTATATGGACTAAAAAATATATGTCATCGAATACTTTAATAACAGTAGCTGGATAGATTTTAGTCTGATTAATTGGATCCAATGCTTCCAATTTCATTCCAACTTTAAAATGATGTTTAGGATGATCGATATTATTAGTAAATAAATCTTCTGGTATATCACAGTTTTTTGGATTAGATTCGAGTGAATCTTTCCATTCTTCATAAGTATGTCTATCTATTATAGAACTAGGTGGTTGCAAAAACCAAGTTGTATCTGATTTCGATGCAAATCCATATTGATGTAAATGTTCTGATGTACAAAATATCCAAAAATCTTTGAACGATGAACCAGGTGTATCATATCTCAACAAAAGACGTCCACCAACGTTTTCAATAATCTGATAAAGCAATGTTATTTATGAAATAATTACATTTCAAATGTTTTCAAATGATATTTCATTGATAATTTGTTTAAATATGATAATTTGCTTACCGTAGCTACCCATAATTTGTAAGGATGTACCACATCACTTACTTCTACTTTCATTCCTTGTTTAATTTTTTCTATCATGCTAAGATCATCCTATACATATATATATATATATAAAAGAAATTAATATTAATCAATTAAAATATGATACTTTGTGTAAACAATTATTAATACAAAGATAAATATGATCGAATATTTACCCCAGATAAAAGTTGTGGTGGTACAGTACGTGCAGTTGTTAAAAATTCCGATAATTTGTCAACGCAATCTGGTGACTTTTGAAGTACAATGTCAGGTGGCTCTAATATTTTATTATTAGCTTGACACCAACCAAGCTCATGACCAGCTTCTTTGGTAAGATTAAACCAAAATTCTAATGTTCTATCATCTCCACCAAAATATCGTAATCTTAATAATGGCCCACAAGCCATAACAATAGTAGCAACCCAATAAGTTGTATTAGATTTATCTGTAACTTCTTTTCTTGGTACTTCTAACGACATTCCAATATCAATACCACTTTCCAATGTTAATTCAACATGTGGAAACATAATTTGTGGTACTTCAACACTTTTTGTAGCATCAAGATAATCTTGCCAAACAAATCCATTTTCTGTAAAAAAAAAAAAACAAAAAAAAAAGAAAAAATAAATAAATAAATAAAAACAGAACAAATGTAATAAAAGTAAATATAATGTAATAATATTGAAAAACAAAACAAAATATTATTTTTATTATTTAAATAAATAATGTTTTTTTTTTTTTAATTTTTTCTTTTTTAATTAGAATTATTAAAATTTATTAATTTATTAATTTATTATTATTATTATTAATTATTAATTAATATATAATTATAATTATTAATGATCTCATTATAATATATGATAGTCATTACGAATATGTATATATATATATATCTATATATACATATTGAATAAAACGCAGGTATGGATACCTGAGAATATAATCATGTATAAAAAAAACAAAATATGTAAATTAAAGGAGATAATGAATTCACATGGTGGTGTGGCCATAATTGCGTATTAAAAAAAGAAAGTTGTCTAGTAGATCTATGTATCCTATGATCGTAATGATTATTATTAAAACGATATATACTCGAATCTATCGTTGTCATTTTATCCTAGTATTTTTTTTCCAAATAATGTTTTACTTATTTCAAAGTTTTTGTTTTTTTTTGTCGATTGATTGATTGATTGATTATTATTATTATTATTTAAAAACAAATTAGTATTTGTTTTTGGTATGAAAACTTAAGGTTACTAATTAAAATGCAAATATATTCTTATAATCTCTCTTTGACTTAATTTGTTATCGAAAAATTCAAGCACATCGTTATATAATTACATAATTATTATATTACATTATATACAACGTACGTATTAGAATAAATAAATTAATTCATTTGCGATATCGTAAAAAAAAACAAACAGAAAAATAAGAATAATGGATAAAAAAAATAAAGAAATAATTTAATATATAATAAAATTAAAATTAAAATTAAAATAAAAAAACAATTATTAATAAAAAAAAAAAACTTACCACTTTCCATCATGGGCTGATTATCGTGAGTTTCCATGTTTTTCTTCATGCGTTTATAAATATTACAGTGAGAAAGATCGTGAGAATCCTGCAACACATCATCATACATTGAAATCAATGTTTTTTTCTTTCTTTTTTTTAATTTTTTATTTTATTTAGAACAGGCATCGAAATCATTCAATATTATTCTATTCGTTACAATAATTTCTAATTCGTTACTTACTTACAATTAATTAATATTAACCTATTATTCGTTATTTCAATGATTACTTACCAATTATTATTATTATTATTATTATTATTCAAATAAATAATATCTTTTTGTGCGGATAAATCTTTATTATTATTATTATCATCGAATTTAATTTTCAACGAAAAATACTATCTTCGCTCATAACAGTTCGTCGTTCTACGCTTGCCCCGCCATTGCATGTGTGTTAGTGTACGCGCGCATGTATCTTCCTTCTCTTTCTATCTTTCTTACTCCCTCTACCTAATTCTTTCTCACTCGCTCACTCACTCACTCACTCACTCACTCACTCACTCACGCTATCGCGCTATCGTTTTATCTCACTTTCTCTATCACTCTACGAACACTATATATATATATATATATATATATATATATATACATACTTCTCTCTTCGTATTATTATACTACTCATTTACTATCTTTCTCTTCTTCAAGTCTCCAATTTCGTTTTTAGTTGTTTTTTTTATTTTTTTCTTGATTTTTCCTCTTATTTAGCGTTTTTTCTTTTTTATTCATTTCAATTATTCCTTACACCTCGAACACTTCTTAACTTGTCGAAGAACCAATAAGAAGTGGATCAGTGTTTTTCCGAATTTCTTTTGCACTCTGATCTCCCCACCCCCACTCCTGCCCCTTTCCCCCTGATTCTTTCGTCAATTTTCCTCCCCCTAATATTCTCCTTCCCTCTCTCTCTCTCTCTCTCTCTCTCTCTCTTTCTACTTTCTCTTTTTCATTAATCGTAATTCTCGTTTTAAAACTAACCTTTACCTTTCGTCCCTATGGACTTTATTACTAATTTTTATTTAATGATATTTCAAATTATCTACACTAGTTAAAATAATCTTTTATCTTATGTTTAATTTTAGAAAGATTTCTATATACGATTTTTATTTATTCAATTGTATTATTGATTTTTTTTTGTTTTTTTTTTCAAGATTATTTATATAAAATGATTTTTGATTTATTGTTATACTTTTAGTTATTATTATTATTATTATTATTATTATTATTATTATTATTATTATTATTATGGAAAAGAAAAATCTTTTAAAAGATTTGTAAATTATTAGATGTTTCATTTATTTCTCGATTGTTCTTTTATTTTATTTTGTTTTATTTTTTTTTATTAATTTATTTTTATAAATTTGTTATTGGTTCACTCCGTTGATCTTTCGTTTATTAATTTTTTTTTTCTTCTTTTCTTCTTATTTAATTATTTTCAATGAGTAATTTTATTTTTTATTTTTTATTTTTTTTTTTATTAGATAAATTCGATCAATACTTGTAATTTGTGAATGACAAAAAATCAAATTAGAATTTATCTTTTGGAATGATTTTATACGGAGTAAAAAGATTGTTCTAGATGAAAAAAAAAAAGAAAAAAAAAAAAGGAAAAGTATTCGTACAAGTTCTATTAATAACACACGTGGCCGCCCTTTTTCGTTTCTAATTCAAATAATATTATATTATTATTAATATATTGAATTATTACTGAATGAAAATTTAATTGTTTAAATGAAAATCTTAATAAAAAAAGAGAAAAAACCATCATGCATTTCGTTCTAAAATAAATTCCTTAAGGTTTGTATGCACCATCTTGCGAATCGTTCTTTTCTTGTTCCGATTTCTTCGAAAACAAACGGTAACTCTTTACCGATTTTTTTTTTTTTTTTTTTTTTTTTTTATATCGCAATAATTATTTCAATAATTTTTATTTTTTTTTTATATTTTCCAAAACTTTGAATACAAATGAAACAAATGATTGATCAAATTGATGATACTACTAACAAAGAATGAACATTTTCAATATTACTCTGTAATATTTTACTAATTGTACAAGTTTAGATTATAAGAAAACATAAAACGATCAAATTGAAATGATTTAAATGAAATGTTTATAATGAATTTAAAAATGCACTATATAGTTAATAAGACGTACATGTAATCAAATATACGTATGTGTGTTTATATGTTATTAATAAAATATTGATCATACCGAATATTTTTAATTATACACTCAACGAATTTATCTTCTAGACACTACTACAACAGACGATACTCTTTAAGCGCTATCTGTACAGATTTTTTTTTTCATAGTTAGGTTAGGTCACGAACGATTAGCGGTAATATTTGAAATTTCGAGTTTCCATCGTTATATTTATTTTACATTTATCTATTAAATTACAAATATGATTATGATTTTTGTCAATTTAATTACTAATATTTAATGTTTATAGAAAAAGTATAATAGTATATGTGATATTTCACAAACGTTTAATTGATATTTGAACGATTTAAATAAGTTACTCTTAACCTACAAGATTTCGTTTCTTCTTATGCATTAATCATTTACAATACAGTAGCGCCATCTAGATTATTTTTCTATTTAAGGCTAGGTCGCAAGTAGCGGTAGTTTTTGATATCTCGTATTTACATTAGTGTATTTCTTTTTGTATTTATTTGAATAATTAAATATACAAATATGATATTTTCAATTTGTTCGCGAAGATTTAACATTTATAGAAAACGTATAATAATTTATGAAACATTGCAAAGGTGTAATTCATCTTTGATCGATGTCAATAAGTTTTATAACCTCAAAGGGTTATTTCGTTTATTGTCAAGCAATGCATTGTCATCACGTTTAAATTTACCTGTTTCCGATAACAGTATTAGAAAATATTTAGATTATCTTTCCGACGTTTATAAAAGTAATCGATGGAAAGACAATAATTTATTTCAAATGATTGATGTTAAATCTATGAGTGACATATTGAGTGAACGCATCAACATTATAGAAAATATTACAAACTTGCAAGAACTTGGTAAGTAGTATAACAATTGTTTTTTAATGTTGTCATCAGTGTTATGAATTAATATGAAAACTTATTTATATGAATAGGCAAAGAAGACGAAGAAATGAAAAAGTTAGCTGAAGAAGAAGAGGTAATGTATGAGGAACAATTAAATGATCTTGATGAAAAATTATTGAATAGAATATGGTATGATCTTGATAAGAAAAATTACAACAATATCATATTGGAATTATCAGCTGGTGTTGGTGGTACAGAAGCAATGTTATTTGTCGAAGATCTTTACAAAATGTATACAAGATATGCCAATTATTTAGGAATAGAATATGAATTATTGGAACTTGGTAAAACTGACAAAGGTGGTTTGAGATATACCAGTATTTTATTAAAAGGTAATTTAGCTTATAAAAAGTTTCGACACGAAGGTGGTGTACACAGAGTACAAAGGATACCAGAGACTGAAAAATCTGGTCGTATGCATACCAGTACGGTGTCAGTTGCTGTTACACCAGAACCTACAGATATTGAAATTAATTTAAATTCTAAAGATTTGAAGATAGAAACAATGCGAGCATCAGGTGCTGGTGGTCAGCATGTCAATACGACTGATTCTTCTGTGAGAATAACTCATTGTCCAACTGGTGTCATGGTAACTTGCGAAACTCAAAGATCACAATTGAAAAATAAAGAAATAGCACTGTTAAAGCTTAAAACAATATTATATCAACAAGAATTGAATAAACAAATTGGAATTGCTAGTGATATGCGTAAAAAGCAAATGGGTTTAAAAATGAGAAATGAAAAGATAAGAACATATAATTATAATCAAGATCGTATCACAGATCACAGATTGGAAAATGGTACGATGCATAATTTAAAAATATTTATGACAGGTGGTGCCGAATTGGAAGAACTTGGGAATAGATTGCAAAATGATATGCAAATAAAAATCTTAATAGATTTAATTAATAATTTAGAATCTGAAAGAAAGTAATATATAAATACATCAGTTTTTTCTTTTTGTTTTTCTTAAAATTTATATCATCTTTTTTTTTTTTGACAAAATTTGTTTTGTGTATATAAGTGTTAAATTGTATATATATATATATTTATATTTATATAATATAGTTTAATCGAATAAATAATACATAAAGTTTTAGGTAACATTTATATTTTTTTTTCTTTCTTATAATATAGGATTCGTCCTATTCATAGAATTTTGTAATTTATTTTGAAAAAGATACAACAAGATTTGAATAACGACGTGTCCACAGGCACACATTATTTTCTTTTAACTGTTATATAATACAATAATATACAAAATTAATATATCCATCGTAGTCTCTATAAATATTATATGTTAAATGCGCTCTGGCGCTGTAATAATAATAATAATATATATATATATATATATATATATATATCTTACATCAATTAATGTACATACAAAGCGCAAATGTGAATGATCATAGTTTATTTATGAATGTGTGCTCTTTTATGCGCTTCTGCTCTAAAATATTACTAGAAACAACTATCTATAATAAATCACTATGAAGAATTGTTTGAGTAATTGCATAATGATTCTCACAGCGAGTAGAGTTCCGACACATAAACGCAAGATTCTTTTATTAAACGATTAACCTACATGAGGAATGAAGTACTTTAACACCTACAACGTTATTATCAAGAATTACTCGGCTCGTTTAAAGTATCATTTAAATTTTATTTATGTATGTGTGTGTGTCTGTCTGTCTGTGTTGTCGTCAACATTTTTCTTCCTATAACGTTCATAATTCATTTATGATGATTATCATCTAGTATTATTTATTTACAATTAGTTGCACACAGTATGAACATACAACCTATTTCATTTGTTTCTCTGTATTTTTCTCTCTTTTTTTTTTTTTTTAATAATCAATCAATCAATCAATCAATCATTCATTTAAATGTGTGTGTGTGTGTACCTTTGTACATAAAATCCTCAGCTAAAATTTAAAACTATCCTATTATGTATCCCTAACTTATAGAAACATCGATTAATGAATTAATTAGTCAAATGTAAAAAATAAAAAAGAAAAAATCCATAATTTGACATCTTATTAAAATATATGGACGAGCAGCATAAATAATGTCCCTCAAATAGTATCGACGACGATTATTGAATATTTAATAAATAAATAAAGGAATTTTATTTAAATGCATATTGCAATGGATGAAGAAGAGAGACACTGGTAAAAAGAGAGTAAAATTTTGAAAAGAGCAGTAGCGCACAGATTGAGAGCAAATCGCATTGCGTTTTCGGGCAGTAAGATTTTGTTTTTGTTTTGTTATTGGACTTCTTCTTCTTCTTCAACTATTATTAACGCACGTTATTATTTTTCCATGCGTTTATAATCGAACGATTATATTAAAATCATTTCGATATTATTATTATTATTATTATTTGTTATTATATATCAGCCATTATTATTTTCTCAAGCCGTGCTGCAAATCAGCAGGGTGTGAAAAGAGAGGTAGAAACTTAGGGTCGCTTCTAGCATAAGCGTTTTCATCGAGATATAAGTCGATGCATTTTTTTTTGTTTTTTTCACTAGATTCTAGAGATTTTTGACATTAGATTAATCACTGGTTTGACACTTCTTTGCTTATTAAGAAGGACATCATCGTATATGATCGATATCAATGAAATGATATCATCTAGCAATGAAATAATATTATTAATTTATCTATATTCGTTTATCCAAAAAGCAAGATTTAATTGCACCGAAAGACAATTTGCCTAATCAGTATACACGTTAGCAACAAAAATATAACAAAATTGTTTGGCCCTGTCAAACTTGCCAATCCACAGAGATCCTTTATTTCACTTTCTCTTGGATGAGTCCTTATACAGGATTCTGGCCTTTTTCTTTTCAAAAATGTCCACGCCTTTTGACAAACCAATGAATTATTTTCATAAATCACTTCCTCAGGTATCACGGTTAACGGTGGTGAAGTTGTTTCGCTACAAATGCCTGTGTTTATTACGATTAATAACATATTGCTGAAATTAACCGGTTGTACAACGTAGGGTCTTGTACAATCATCTTCCATATCAACTTCAAAGTAATGATTTTTTACGGACGAATTTCGTAAATATAAGTACACCTGAAATTTAACATATTAACGATTTCAATTAGCTTACTCGTTGTTATTTATAATTATTATAAATAATTATTTGTATTAACCTCTTGATCGCATGCTTCTGGACGTGTCCTATTGATTAAAACGTTCATATTAAACAATTTCTCATCTTTTGAATCTATCGGTGTTTTGTCATTCTCTTGATAATCCTCATGCATGCTGTCACTTTCGTTAGGATCAGCATAACCGTATGCATAATCGGAATTCCAAATTCCTGATTTTACCCAGGCCCAAGTCATTTGACCAACTATCCAAGTAATAGCTTTCTTCAAGCTTGTCCAAGGCTATAAAAAAAAAACAATTGATATCCTTAAATAACTCAAATAATTTTCTCCAATAAATTAATGCATATATTTATCATAAATTGAAAATACTAACCGTGAGTAAAATACTGGCGTCGTTTTTAGTAGATTTACTTTTGAAACAAACTGCTTGATAATCGTACATTCGGATTCTTTCAAAAATACCTTCCTTAACAAGTCCAGCCATTATAGGACCTCTAACTTCACCGAAAAATCTTCCAGCATCGTACTCGCTTTCAGCAGCTATTATATATCCGTTGTTGTCAATCAAATAACATGCCAATGTATCATCCCCACAATGTTTTTGACAATTACCAAGTCCTTCGCAATTGAACGTTATATTTTGAAAGAGACCTTGCAATGCTGTATGTTGAAATTGAAATCCTACAACGGCTGCCGGTGCTTTCATTTTTCCATTACCTGTTGTGAATAATGATTTTCCATAAAAAAAAAAAAAACAAAAACAAAATGTTAATGTAGATAAAATAGATGAAGTAATAATTAGAAAATAATTCTACCGATAAATATGGCACGACTGGCAGTGACCAAAGTAGTGTTGTCTGCTCCCTCGTCATCGATTGGTACAGAAAAAACGAAACTTTCTGGTTGAACATAATGTTGTTCAACAGCACGTTTGTACCAGACCTCATCTATTGCTCTAGAATACATTTTGCTAAAGTGATCGTCAGGTATAGGATCTTCTTCATCCAAAAGAAAATCTTGCCATCTTGTCAAGCCATTGTGAGTAGCCATAAAAGCAAGCGTCACACCAAAACGTTGTTGAAATTCTTTCCTGTGAAACAAAATTATATGTTGAGATTTCATTCCAATATTTTGTCTCGTCTTCTCTCTTTTTTTTTTTTTTTTCTTCAGTTTACTATTATTTATAAGTAATAAATCATTACGAATATATCGAATAATTTGTTCGTTTATTATTAGGTGTATAACTTTGCTTCCATTATTTTCCTACAGATGGCTTATAGACAAAAAATGGTGGAAGGAAAGTTGTACACCTATTAATCTACGTAAATTTTGATGGAAAATCTATCAAGATGTTCAATCAAATGGTTTCATAGAAATTTGCATGAAAGTATTACAAATTACAAATCTATTTATTATATTAAACAAGTTAGAATTTGATTTGTTTTTGAAGTGAAAACTTCTTTAGAGTAGCAGGGTGATTTGAAAATCGTGAAACGGAAGAAACCGTGAAACGGAAGAAACTGTGAAACACCGATGAAACAAAAATAATGAATTAATTAATAAAATTCAATATATAAAAATTCAGTGTGTCACAATATGTTTGTCCACTAATAATTTCAAAACTACTCAACTTATTTTAATGAAATTAATTTTATTTCACGTGATTTGTTCCAACTTAGCACATAGCACAATTTTTAGAGGTTATCTAAGTTCTGTAAAGTTCTTTCAATAGATGGCACTGTATTACAATTCAATTGTTTCGATATATTCACGTCTGGAAACTTGGTATTTCTTTGAAGGTTTCACTTCTACCGTGTGTGATCTGCACACATCTGTTTTTTTTTGTTCAAACTTGATTGCAAATTCAAATAAAAACAATGCAAATTTGTATGATATCGTAGAAATGAATATAATTATATTTCTACAGCGAGTGTACGGTAGTTCATATCGAGGAAATCCACTTTGTTATATCCTCGTCCTCTTAACAAATCCAATCCTGAAGAAAAGATGATGTTGCTGGCCATACGAAGAAGAAGAAGAAGAAGAAGAAGAAGGAGCAGAGCAGAGCAGAGCAGAGCAGAGCGGAGCGTTACAACAAGCAACTTGTTTGTTTGCTAATATAAAAGTTTCGATGAACCAACAAGAAGAATGTTTGGTGACACCAGATAAAAGAAGAAGGTAAATGATATATTTTCTGACGAGTTCATTTAGAAAAATGAAAGATAAACAAATTGCTCTTGAAATGAATCAAACAAAATGGTTGACAAAAAAATCATAATTAATTTGTTAAAAACAAAAATAATAAGATTTAATAAATCATTAAATAAATAAGAAAAAAAAATATATATATATACAGCTGTACAAAGGAGGATCGAGAAACAACTTGGGAAATAAATTGATAGTACGAATAGAGTAATAAAGATCGTAAATATTATTATATCGAGGCAATTTGTAATTGGTTTTTTTTTTTTTTTTTTAATTTTTTTTTTATAAGCGAAAGAGGTGCGATTTGATGAACGTTACCTGGTTAGCAGATTCATCAGCCTAGCTAAAGGTCTGCATTGCGTCAAAGTGGGTTAAGTATTAGTCAAAAAAGAATAGGTGCATTTTTTGTTGTTGTTGTTGTGTGTGTGTATGTTTTGTTTTACTATCCTGATTATAAAGAAATAAAATAAAAAAAGAAGATGAAAAATTGTGCAAATAACTTAAGAGAACATAGAAACAAAAAACGACGACACACAGTTATTTATCATTCTCTCTCTCTCTCTTATTTTTTTTTTTGTTAAATTCTCTCACTCATATTCACTCAATCATCTCTCATTCTCTCTCTCTCTCTCTCTCTCTCGAGTTAATACGTGACGATGTGTTTGCGCTTGTATGACAAAATTTGATTCGCGTTAAGAAATTAATTTGTTTTTTTTTTGTTCTTTTAATAATAATTTATATATCTTCGCATATATATATATATATATATCCGTTTGAATAATTCGCAAGTTTGAAAATTTGATTAGAAAAAAATAAATAAACAAAATTCAATGAAAATTTAACTCACCCTGTTTCTTCGCGAGTGGTACTGGGATTCGCAAACCATTCGGTTACCTTAGCATCAAACACCAGACTCAAAAGAAGACTTCTATCACAGTAATAGGAATTTTTGTCTGTTTTGTTAGGATTGGCTGTTAACACAAAGAATTTGTTTTTATTTAGAAATTAAAATTAATTTTGGATATTTTGATTTAACACGTTGATTGTCACCACATTGCAGGTCATGAGGTGACAGTCAATGTGTATATTCCAATTTTTGAATGAATGAATGAATTAATTAATAAACTTACGATAAGATTTACGATGAGAACCATGACCGGAACTCGTGGCAAACTCTGGCGGTTGGGATCGTTTCATGTCGATCCACTTCCAACCTGGCTGACGAGTACGTTCAAGAAAATGTAACAATTGCATTTCTGATGTATTGAACTTGTGTTCATCTTTATAATGATATCTATGATAATAAGAAATATTTATTTTAATAATAACAATTGAATAAAATCAACTTTTAGTCGATGATCAGTCCCATCAAATGAAATACAACAAGAGTTCAAAGTTTGTTCATGAAAATACAAAAAATATGCAAACTCACTTGCAATACAACCAATCAGGATGTACCAGCCAGTTGTTACCCGCGAAGTAATCTGTCACGTCTTTTCCTACGACAAGTCAATGTTATATAATTCTTCTTTTAACAAAAAGGATTACAAAACAAATCACAAAAAGAAGTATGCTCACCCTTCACACGAGCTCTGTGTATATCTTCGGTGGCATATACACGATAGTTTTCAGAATAATCGTGTATTGGAAGACTCACAACCACCGTGAATGGGGTGTTTGAAATTCCGACATAATTGTACGTACGTTGAACTCGGCCAACGCGTTTCTATTTGAAAATAAAACAAACAAACAAACAAACAAACATTCAAATATACAATAATAAATAAAATATATAAAACGCGTTGTTGTTGTGGTTCACAATCAGTCCGATACGCACATCTTTAAGTCAGCCATCTGTTAGAATCTTATCGAACTAACAGAGATAATCATGACTCTAATTAATTAATAAACAAATAATTTGATTATAAATTGAGATATAAACTATTCTATCTTTCAAGTTGGATGAAACTGCACACAGTGTGCAAAATTTGATTAAAATCGGTTCAGTAGTTTAGGAATCCATTGCGAACAAACAACGTGACAGCACGTAATTTATATATATATTATAAGAAGTATAACATTAATTATTAATTTAAAATACAAATGTAATAATTTCATGAAACACAAGGGTACGTATCCATCTCATAATTTTAACGAATATATATTTTATTCTGAAGTTGCAGTTATTAAAAAAAATTGCAAATTGCGTCCGAAAAAAGGGTCTATTGGTGGGTAATGGGTTAACACATAAAATATATATTTACGTTAAATACATACCATGTCATCGTAATGATACTTCGTATGAAACGTCACACTACCGTTAACTTGATTGATCACATCATTACGGAACTGCAAAAGAAGTAAGTTATTTGATATCTTAAGTGTCCAATATTGAATGTGAAATGCTTCATTTAATAAAATGAATCATCATTTGATTATACATGCATGCACATACCATAATGATTCCTTCATCAAATTCTCTTGGTCCTTTGTCTTGATCCAAGAGTTCAACCTCGGTCATATCGACACTGTTGTATGCCGGTTTTAATATACCCTGGAACTTTAAAAAATAATATTTTTTTTTTGGTTATATATTCAATTATTATAATTAAACATGATTTAAAATCTTTCAAATTATTCTAATTAATAGTTACCACTGGTCGAAGGTCAGGATGAATTAGGATGTAGCCATTATTGGTTACGATGAAAGCATATCCATTAACACCCAACTAAAAAATATTAAAAATAGATTATGTTAATTTTGGGATGAATAATATTAATTGTTATCAATAGATTTATTAAACAAAAATAATGATAATTTTCTTACCACGTGTGGCATCATTAATTTTTCTATTTCCTCGATTGGTACGTCCGTGCCAGCAACACCGAGAAGATCGGCGATTCGTGTCTGCGCATACAATGATGAACAATTGAAAAATAATTTTCTTTTTTTTTTTTATGTCGCGTGACAAATGGACGTGTTGTTGTTTTTTTTTTTTTTATATATATATATATATATATATCGAAATAAATTACAAATGATCATATCATCCCAAGTTCGCATAACCAGAAGCGTATCTACCTTCTCCAACAAGGCTATCACAATGTACTCGTTTTCTAAAGACACACTGTTACTAATATCAAAATTAAATAATAATAATAATAATAATAATAATAATAATAATAATGATAATGATATATACTAAATTAATAACGATAAGAATGTGTGTTATTTGACACGTCTTGGACATATGTATATATGTAAGTAAGTAAGTAAATAAGTTAAAGTAAGTTAAGTAAGTTATGTATAGAAAACTAGCATACTACTTTTTCAATAATAATATTAATAATAATAATAATTATTATTATTATTATAATGATAATAATTAATTATAATTAAAATAATTATAATTAAATATATAATTATATAAATAAATAAATAAATAAATAAATAAATAAATGTATATATATATATATATATATATAATAGTAATTAATTATAATTAAATATATAATTATAGAAATAAATAGATAAATATATGTATAAAATTAATTATAATTAAAATAATAATATTGAATGATATAATATAAAAATAATAATAATAATAATAATCATCATCATCATTTTTGACGCAGGCTAAATCCTAAGTATTCAAATTCCAAATGAATAAATTAGCTCGTCGTTGATCTTTCGGTCAATCGATTTTTACAAATAATACGAATTTTTATTGAAAAACATTGTATTTTTTTTTTTTTGTTTTGTTCAAATTACATTGCGAATAAATAAATATTTTCATCGAACAATTCGTATTTTGGTAAAAAATAAAAAAAAATAAAAAAAATCGTTTGACTTCAACGACGTTATAATAATAATAATTATTAATCTACTAACGTAATTTTTCTAACGAAATTCTAGCACTCAATAAATAAACTGCCAAGTCGTATCGTGTTTTTCAAATTATTCTAAATTAGAATAAAAATCTAATAGACTTTTCTACTTTTTGCTTTTTCTATTTTTTTCTTTTTCTATTTTTCAATTTTTTTTTTCATTCAAAACATTCATTTTTTTTTTTATTTTTTTGTTTTTTTTTGTTCTTTTTCACATCAGACACGACGACTGCAGAAAATTGACCTCGTCTACGAGTCAACTATAATAATGATAATAATAATAATAATAATAATGATAATGATAATAACGACAACAATAATAATAATAATAATTAATAATTAATAATAATAATAATAATAAAAATGATTAAGTTTTTACGAGGAAGTTCGCCGTTCGCAATCCAACAGGCGGGCGGGAATTTCCCATTTTATTTTATATTAATTTTTTTTTTTTTTCTACTCGTCTCGACAGGACACAGGGTAGACTAAAGTACCTAAACCTACCTAATGATTAAAACAATTGCAGTAACTAATGTTAGATTAAAGTAAGATACCAGAGAGATAGATAGAGAAAGACAGAGAGAGATAGATAGATAGATAGAGAGAGAGAGAGAGAAAGATAGAGAGAGAGAGAGACGAAGGTGGACCTAAAAGGAACGAAAGAGAAATTTCACACTACGACCGTTTCTTGTTTATTCCTATTTACAAAAATAATTGGCTTTCTTTTTTTTGTTTTTTTTTTTAATTTTATTTAGCAAAATATTAATTATTGAATATACTTTAAATATTATATTAATTATATATTTTTATATTAATAATTATAATTATTAATATATATATTACAATAATACACATATAATAATATTGGGATTTCTGATAGGGGCGTGGCATAGGAATTCGACCTATCTACTCTAATTTTGAATTTAGCCACCAGATAGCGTATTCATAGTACTAAAGATCTCACCACGTGGCTTAACAATTCCACCTATCTACTCTAATTTTGAATTTAGTCACCAGATAGCGTATTCATAGTGCTAGAGATCCCACCACGTGGCTTAACAATTCCACCTATCTACTCTAATTTTGTATTTAGCCACCAGATAGCGTAGTCAAGTGCTAGAGATCCCAATATAATAGAACCTGTTAGTTTTGTAAATTGATAATATTATACTTGTAACGTGCAATCAAAATGTTTCAACGTTAAATAATATACGGTCGTAGTGTTAATGAGAATATAAAAGGTGTAGAATATAGGTAATAGGGTTAATTCTATGCATTGAAAAACAACGTTGCTTGTGTTTTTTTTTTTTTTGTTTAGCTGCCAACCTCTCTTGTCTCAGTCACCCAGTAAGCTTCGTTCACCAGCACCTGCCTTGTGATGTTCTGTGGACAAAGAGGAACTTAAAACCCCACGGAAAGAGAAAATCAATTGTTCGATCGTTTTTTTTCTTTTTTTTCTTTTTTTTGTTTGTTTTGTCTGGATAATTTTTGTTCATTTAAAATCTATCCAATGAACATTTCCATCTATGGATGTGATAATTAATAATAATAATAATTAACACGTTGACGCCGGCGCCGATTTTCAGTGTCTGCGCTGTGTGGGGCCGGCACTCGAATCTAAGATGCGCTTCATCTGGCGGCGCGTGATTTTTCCTTGTTCAAATTTGGACCAACGGTGGACCACCGGTGGTACGCGCCGCCCGATGGGACAGTCTAGCGCGAGCCACCGGTGGTACGCCCCGCCCGATGAGACAGTCTAGTGCGGGCCACCGGTGGTACGCGCCGGCGTTAACGTGTTAAAAGGGAACACACGAAGAAAATTCTTATTTAATTAATGATGAAGAAGTTATGATGAATCATTAAATTCAATTGGATTATCGGGGATTAGTATAAATATATGTTGATATATCTCTTTTTTTCTTTATCTGCATATTTATGATAAAAAGAGAAAAGTTCAGTTTTTGTTTTGTTAGTACGACGAATGAGAATGAAATGATTGAAATGAATCAAAAATGTTGTTTAAAAGTTTCAATGAATATCGCTAGAATGAGACAAGTTTTTGTTCAATACTTTACATACGCTTATTATTATTATTTCAATTATAAGTTTGATCTTAAGTATTTGAAAAAAAAAAAACATTTTTAATAAGCAACGTTAACTTTTGCTTATTTTTTAATACCCTAACTCGTCGAATAATCAAATATATATTTTATTTTCTTATCGCAACTATCGATGTCATTTCTTTTCTTTTCTTTGCAATTTTGCCATACGCAATAATATCGCAATATTGAATGTATTTCTTTCGTAAGAAAATATAAAAAAATGTTCTAATAAAATTATTTATATTAATAATGAATATTGAAATATGATAGGAAGCAAACTTACCGCATTTTCACGTCTGTCGAATACTGGCATGCTAACAGAAGTCATCAATCTGTATTCCTGATAATCTTCACTTTGCTCGTACAATTTTTTCTGTTTCTTAACGAATCTTCGATCATGTTCCTCCATGTTGAATGGTTTCCTATTTCTATGGAATTGTAGAAATCGTTCCCTTTGTTCTTCACTTTCACGTTGTTCCCATAACCAGTCGGTCATTTTGGGATCGGTGATGTCCGCATAAACAGGTGTCCAAATAGTTGGATGATCCGTACGACCTAAAACCAAAGGTCTCGCCATCACCGGAATGTATTTGAGGACCTAAACAAAAAGGTTTACATTTTAAAATATATGTGTGTGTGTGTGTGCGTGTGTTCAAAAATATAGAAATAAAATCAAATGATTTTACCTCTTCTCTGACTTCTGCCAAAGTACAAAGATGAACGTAGTATCCACGATTAGCGCATGCCATCCATTGCACTTCACGAACATCTGCAACTTCTCGACCAATCAAATAAGTGAACATTCTAACCGGCATATCAGCTTTCAAAGGTTCGTCAGGATTATCCTTCCAATTATATTCTTCAAAAATTTCTTTATAATTGAAAGGTACACCATCGGTTATCAACATGATTGCTTGATTACATCTGGCACCTTCTCTTTCGGTTCGATATGATTGAAGTAAATCAAATGCCGTAGTTAATGCTAAAGAAAAATTAGCGATGTTAACCGTTTCCAAATTTGAAATGGCTCTCTTGAGTTCTCTCACATTTGCTAGATTTGCTTGGACCAATGTATCATTGAAACAAGGTACCACCTAAAAATCGAACGATCATTACGTAACATTGTTACATCAGTTATACATTTTCTATGAATCGTTTGATTGATTACTGGGTTAAGGAAATTCTTAGACGATTTATAGGATTGTTTGGAAAATTCATAAACATATTTTTAAATATAATTTTGTTAACAAGACATTGTCAGAAATAAAGAAAATCAAGTTTAGAAATGAATGAATGGTGTTTTTACCTCTTTCGTAATATTGGAGAACGTGATGATATTGACAAAATCATTATTTCCAAGGGTGTCCAAGATATTATTAACGACGTGTCGTGCAATTTCACGACGCATTCCTGTCATACTACCGGATGTATCCATTAGTATGAGAATGTCCTTCGGACTGGTAGCTGCTTCGATATACCAACTTCTGGTTCTGCAATCGAATAGATCTACCGGTTCCATATACCAGCTCATTGCAGGATACTGTCTCATAAAACCCGTAGAACTTCCAAAATATTGCCAGGACAATGATGGATCTTGTTCGTAATTATTAATAAATGTCTTGTCCAATTCCTCGGACCACTTAATTGCCCTTAAAACTTCCGATGCACGCTCGTATACGTTTGTTGGCACGTGAACCGCGGACATATTTAAATTAACTTGTCCACCAAAATGATCACTCAATTCTAAATCTATCGTAGTGTTTTTCGCGTTAACAAATTCGAATGATTCAGGTGGATCGGCATCAGGTGCTGATAAGGCTGACGTCTCGGCAACATCCATGATTCTCTGATCAACACAAATTAAACAAAATCAACAACAATCCCCAATGAAATTTATTTATCATTTGATATTATTATAAAAAAAAAAAACAAAACGA
Organism: Polistes dominula; assembly: GCF_049000335.1. Classification (NCBI taxonomy): domain Eukaryota; kingdom Metazoa; phylum Arthropoda; class Insecta; order Hymenoptera; family Vespidae; genus Polistes; species Polistes dominula. Next base: position 862,350 of record NW_028300915.1, read on the forward strand.
TTTAAATGATCATACCCTTATCGCAGAAATTTTCGATTCCATCATTGCTTTAATATCGTCGGCAATTTCACCAGCCAAATCTCCTCCTGCATTTTTCACCACCTGAGCGTGTTTGTAACTTTCATGAAACTTTTCCACATTCGTCACGTATTTTCCCAATTGCGATAACTCGAAGCCCAGCTTTTCCGCCCATGTTTTTACTCTAAAAGAAAGAAAGAAAGGAAAAACAAAAAAAAATACGGGGGAATGTATAATGATCGATAGAATCGATGAAAAACAACTGTAACGTCACAAGTACCCCCAATGGTTAGAAGTCTTTAACCCCCTTGCACTACTATTATTCAACTTTTATTATTTTTTAATACTTTTCATTGTTTTTGTAAAAAAAGTGTTTCAAATAAGGACACTATCCTATTATCACATAATTCTCATTCTCAACCTTTCACAAAAGGTTTTCTACAAAAATCATTCTACAAGATAAAAAATGTCCGCGGTTCAGAGAGACTTGCTAAAAAATTACTTTATATCAGTAAAATATTTTAGAATGATGCCTGCAAGGTTTTCTGAAAGATTTCTTGTTTTTTTTTTTTTTGTTGGGAAATATTTTACGAAACTTTTTGCTGAAATATTTCAAAACTTATCGTTTGTTATGTGGATACGAAAATGTATCGCGAGTTGTTTCACACGTCATTCTAGGTCAAGGGGTTAATACGATTAAACGTGTCTCCTTTCATTAGAATTACAACATCGATACGTAATATTGTGTAAATATATTCTAATATATCGTAAGATATTATTAAATTAAATTAAATAAATAATAATGACAAGAAGTGATTCGAGAGTTTGGGGGGTTGGTAAGGGGAGGGGGGGGATGAATTAAAGTCAAGTTTGATAAACACGTTATGAGAATAATCCACGTATCGTAATGAGACACTGATGTATGGTTGGATTAAATAAAAAAAAAAAAAAAGAAAAATAATAATAATAATCGAATTGATAATACGTACGTATTGTGAGAAATACCGTCACCAGGATCGGGTGCCTCGATGAGGATCAGTAACAGGGTGGCGACGATTACCGGTAGGAAAGGGGACTTCATCACTTCTCGAGCCCTCTCTAGCTTCGGCTCTCTGTTGGTGTTTACGCGAGGACACGGTAAACAAAACTGAGCTCGAGAGCAGACTCGCGTCTGACATTAAGGATGCCCACGTAGTCCTCGTCTTCGTCGTCTTCGTCGTCGTCTTCGTCGTCGTCGTCTTCGTCGTAGTGATAGTGGTGGTGGTGGTGGTGGTGGTGGTAGTGGTGGTGGTAGTCTTTCTTGTATTTGCCACCACCGTTTTCGTACACGTCCTTGTTTGTCACCTTGTTTATCGTCCTCGTCCTCGTCCTCGTCCTCGTCCTCGTCTTCGTCTTCTTCGTCGTTTTCGTCGTCGTCTTCGTCGTAGTCTTCGTCGTTGTCGTCGTCGTCGTCGTCGTCGTCTTCGTCGTGCGCTACCAACGGCGCCTAGAATGCGCACAATACAATCCACGACCACGTTCTACGGTAGTGGTTTTCACATTTATCGATCAGCAAAATGCTTTTAACCTCGAGCTTGCGCGTAAAGGTTCCTCGTCATTCCACCAACTACCACCACACCACACACACCACCGTCATACGATGATATCGTAAACGCCCGACGACGCGACGCTACCCGACGCTGCTCTGTCTACCTTATTTTTTTTTGCTCCCCCTTTTTTTATATATATATATATATATATATATATATATATATACATAACGTATCATCCTAATTGATAGCATTGTCTCCCTCTGTCCTTTTTTTTAGGGTGGCCGATATCAACTTACTCGAACTTTTTCCTCCCCTTTTCTATTCCTTTTACAATTTTTTTTTGTTTTTCCTCCCCCCTTTCTATGGATTTTTCTTCTTTCCAATAGGGGAGATATAAAAAATTGATTACATTTATTTTTAATGTTATCAACCATTGCTTTTAAACAATTTCCGTAGTATCTGACGAAGTTGTATTAGAATTGTTATTTTCTTTTTTTTCTTTTTTGTTCAAAGTGAGCCATATACTTAAGTGATTTATTATTTATGAGAACTGTTAGATGAGTCAAGAGGGTGTGGGATTGATGTCATAAGAATTGTTACGATTGCCAAATAGGATATTTTTATGAAGAAACATTTTTATTGCGTGGGGGTTGGTTGGTTGGTTGGTTGGTTGGTTGGTCTATCACGAAAGCTGAAAATACGTCGCCAAACGACTACCATTATCTCATGCGGAAAAGTGATGACCAACCGAATTCCTCCCTTTTTCCCTTTTTGTTAGCTTTAAATCGATCTACGCGTTTGAATTCTTAATGTCCTTGAAAAAAGCTTGAAAGAAAAGAAGAAGAAGAAGAAGAAGATGATAAAACGTTTTGGCACGCAGGATATTTAGGATAATTGTTGATATTATTTCATTCTTCTTCGATTATTTATATTTGTCTTGTTAATATAATCAACAACCAAAAAAAATACAAACTTAATTAAATTGTTTCTTCATTTTATTGATTTAAAAATATTCGATCGGACTTTTTGTTAACGTGGAAACAAATAAATGATTGAACGATGAGATGATATTTTTATTCTTGAAAGATCAAATATTTCAATTTACAACACATATCATTTTGAATATAAGAAGAAATATAAGTAAGACGGAAATATTATTTTCCGATCCCCTTCCACAAGCTTTGATCTCGTGTTCTAATGGATGTTCGGTAAAGCAACCCTCGAGTCGTCTTCTTTTCAGATCGTTCAGTGGAATTTTATGACAAGGTCTATCCTCCAAACCGTTGGTATATTCGTACGGTGAAATAGTAACTGGTGTTACTCGTAATCTTTCATAACAAGTTGGATACATACTGTTGATAACGACGAACAACAGATTTGTATGTGGTACCTAAAATTTAAAAAAAAAAAAAAAAAAAAACATACATCAATTAATCCTACGTATGTTTCATTCAAATCATTTCATCCCATATAAATGAACTCATTGAAATACGAGTGCTTTTTAATAGACCACCCCATATATTACAGATAAACAAACGTAATTGATAAAACGTATGATAACAAATAATAATTGATACTAACTCGTTGTGCGTAGTACGGTTTCGAACAATGTTCAGGATTATTTCTAACAACTTTGGCAGCCACTGTTTCATTCATCATATACAACGTTCTCTTTTGATCACACGGATAGTGATAGAGATAGGGTTTTGCTGGAGGTGGTGGATCCGGTGCATCTTCGTCTGGGTGAACTTTAGCGTAGGCAAGTGGCAAGTTTACGAACTGGGTCGTAAAACACGTCACTCTCGATAGAAACCAGAGCAATAGTTTCCACAGATAAGTTAACGGATCCGTTGGAATGTTAGCTCCTCCTTCGGTACACTGAAAAATATTATTTTTCTTCACTAAAGTTCGATGCCATTTTTTTTTTTTATCGATTCACGTATTTTCGAAGATTTTACTACTATTCTTCTTCTTCTTCTATTCTGAATTAATGAACTTACTTTAATAAAATATTTGTGTTTACGTACCACTTCTTCACACCAAGCTTGATAATCGTAGATATCAACGGCATTGAAGATACCTTGTTGAACCATAGAATACATCACTGCACCTTCCTGAGTTCCCATAAATTCGCCAGTATCATTGTAAGCTTCCGATATTATTATAAAACCATTTTGATCCAACAAATAACAATCTATCCACGTTTGATCGCAACTCATGTCCGATTCCGTATTGTTGTTCGTTGTTAATTCGACAAACTTTTGGTACAAACCTTCCATAGTCATTTGAAAACCTATCACAGCTGCTGGAGCTTTTTTTCCATCATATTGTGGATATATACCCATGGATGCTGTTACTATTGCATCTTCCTTAGCTTCCCATGGAACTGAGAATTATGAAACATTCAAAAATGAATTGTTTTTTCTCTTTTCAATTAAATTGATTATTTAAATTAACATTACCTGATATGGAAATGCTATCAGGGTCTAAATTATTTTGAAAAATGGCACCTTTGTACCATGGTTCGTTAACGGCTCTTCTATGAAGATCACCAAATTCAATACCATCATCCTCATCTGGCAATTCTTTGGTTACCAAATGATGCCACCTAGTAAGACCACTTTGTGTTGCTACGAATCTCAGAAATATTTTATAAGTTTCTGCCAATTGTCTGACAACTGGATCATCGACAACGTAATCACCGGCAAAACTATTATTAGTAGCTCTAGCATCGAATATCAACAATTGCATGAGTTCTTTATTGCAATAATAATCATCGTGGAACAAAGTTTGTCTACCGCATTCTGGGTCATCATCGAGCGAAACGTTATCAGATATGGGATAAGCCTCGTATTGGTCGGACCATCTCCATTCCGGTTTATCCAAAAGTCCTAAAAAGTGACGTAACTCGTCTTCCGGTGTGTCAAATTCGTGGCCCTCCAAATAATGAAAACGACAATAAACCCAGCCAGGATGTACGCGCCAATAATTGCCAACGAAAAAATCACCATTGTTAACTCCCCTTTCTTGATTCCTACGAATTTCATCTCCAACCTTTTGTAATTTTATTAAAAAATTATAACACAAATTGAAGATCATATTTTTTCTAATGGAAAGTAAAAAATAATACTGTTGTGACTATTTTTAAATCGACCTACTTTGATCCAAGTAGTACCATAATTGGGCAATGCAACCGCAAGACCAAAAGGTGTACCAGGTAACGGTGCATAGAAATAGTCACGTCTTTCCAATGTCACGCGACGATAATCGTCATAGTGAAGTTTAACTGGTACATCTCTCATGTTGCCACGTTTGTGATCAACCAAGGCTGCACGTAATGCCAAGATTTCTGGTCCAGGATTCCTATAGTTTATTATTTGACTAATTATCTATGTTAAGGATTAATCATTGATTATGTAATCTTACCTTGGACCACGACCATCGTCGAGAATCTCAACTTCTGTTAGATCAACGCTGTTATAATTTAACTTGAGTCTTCCTTTGTGCACTGGTCTTAAATCTGGATGCAATATGACATAACCATTGTTCGATACTATAAATGCATAACCATTTACCCCAAGTTTATAGGGTAAAGTTAATTTTCTAATATCATCGATGGGAACATCGGTACCAGCAATACCAAGCAAATTTGCTTTTCTGGTTCTATTGTCACTGTTTCCTTTGCGATCGAATACCGGTGTGCTAACGGATGTTAACAATCTATACTCTTGCCATGATGTTGTGTTCAAAGTAGCTGGATCTCTTCTCACATCTTCACTTTTATGTAACTGTGAAAGAAAATTGTATTACATTTTTCAAAATACTTTCAACTGAAATCGGTTCCATTGTCCCATCACAACATTTTATCATTGATCAAAACAACAAAACATAATAGAACACTAACTACTCTAAATGCAAATGGTGGTTGGTGATAGAGAGGTGTATGCAATTAATAAAACAGCATCTAAAAAACAAATTAATATCTATCATCTAATAAACAATAAAATCATTATGCTATATTAACGCTGCTAATCAACAACAATAACAACAACAACAATAACAATTTATAAAATGGCGGATTTCAATATCAGTAGACGATGAGAGAAAATCATTGTTGTTTTTGTAAACGTATTTAGGATGAATTTGTTGTTTTTTTTTTGTTTTTTTTTTTTCAAAACGAAATTAAAAAGCAAAAATTCTCATTGTCTGCTGAATAAAGGGGGAAACAAATCAAAGAAAAATATAATTGTGATTGGGGGTGAATAATAAAAAAAAAACAAAAGAAAAAACCCATATTGGAAGCTTCAGGGCAAGCAGAGGTTTTCTACGGGGTAGAATAATTTTTGATTTTGCTTGTTTGTTTGTTTGCTTGTTTGTTGCTTGCTTGCTTGAACCTTCTTTATGTAGATGGCATCCTCGTTTATTCGTACTCCAAGACGTTTTCCCTTGAGGTACTTCTCGAGACGGGACTTTTGCTTCTCGTGCTTCATCACTTCCCATAGCCATGTGGCAAGTGCCGGATTCTAATGGAATTTTTATGTTTAGAATCAATGAAAAATCATCAGCTTACTTTTTGTCAATTCCTTCTTCTTATTTTTTGTCCCCCTCTTTCATCAACATTTTCAACAAATATATAAATTTATGGTTATTATATAGGTTGATTTAAACAAAAAGGAAAAAATGTGATTTATTTGCGTTGCACAATTAAATTCATAATTTATATTTTGTCAAAATAATTGTTCTCTTTTTAAACATCCTCCTTCAATCCCCTAACCTCTTTCCCCTGTGATCAAAGAGATAATTTTGTACGCATAAGTAAGAATTGTAATTAATCTTGATTTATATATGATACCATTTTATTTATAAACATAGCTGAGTATACATAAAACAATAAGAATAGCCTTAGAAGAAAGTTGCACTTCCATTTTTTTCTCTTCCCCCTCCCCTCGCCTTCCCTCCCCTCCCCAGCCCTCCCCTTCCCCTAACCTCGCTGGTATGGCAACAACAGCTATGAGGTTTCGCGGTCGTTTGTTCCGCTATCGCGTAACAAGAAACCAACGAAAAAGAAGAAGATGAAGAAGAAGACGAAGAAGATGTGATTCGGATAGTATAAACGCTGATCTTACATTTTTTTATGTTCTTCTCCATGTTCTTTCATGAAAAATGATGACGATCATTGGGCCAAGTGCTAACGTATGGTATTTATTGTGACAATTTTTTTTTTGTCAATTCATTTAAAAATATAAAACACGTGAATTGCAATATTACGTAAATTGTAAAATGAAACAATTGTTTTTTTTTTTGTGGTTATATTTGCGAAATAGAATCAACACGATTATTACGAATAATTTAATGAATCATTTGTATATTTTGTAATTAATCAGTTAAGCGTGTTTGACGACTATATACGTCACGGAGATGTGACAAAATTTTGTGTTATGACGTCCATATCCGTCATGCAATAAATTATACAACAACAACAAAAAAAACAACAGGATTACTCAAATAATTGAATGAATCATTCGTATTGGGATCTCTAGCACTTGAATACGCTATCTGGTGACTAAATTCAAAATTAGAGTAGATAGGTCGAATTGCTACGTCACGTAGTGGGATCTCTAGCACTATGAATATGCTATCTGGTGGTTAAATTCAAAATTAGAGTAGATAGATCGAATTGCTACGTCACGTGGGATCTCTAGTACTTGAATACGCTATCTGGTGACTAAATACAAAATTAGATTAGATAAGTCGAATTGCTACGTCACGTGGTAGGATCTCTAGCACTTGAATACGCTATCTGGTGGTTTAATTCAAAATTAGAGTAAATAGGTCAAATTGCTACGCCACGTCCCTGCCACTGATCCCAATACTTTCTAATTAAATATTAATATTAATTAATTAATTAATTAATAATTAATAAAATTTGATATTTTTTTTTTATAAAAAAAAAAAATAAAATATGAAGTATCTTATATGTATAATGAAAATTATCTTACCGTGCTATCAGCATAAGTGTGCGTCCACACGACCGGGTGCTTCACATCTTGAAGAACTAAAGGTCGTGCGACAACGGGTATATACTTGAGCACCTGTTCGCGTACTTCCTCTTGTGTATGCACGTGGGTGTAGTAACCACGATTAAGACAGGCCATCCATTGGATTTCACGTACCTTCGTGACCTCTTTACCCAAGAGGTAAGTAAATACCCTTACTGGTATATGTGTATTATTATCTTGCCAATTCCATGTTTGAAACACCTGTAAAAACCCACCCCCCCATCCCATCCCCCCAAAAAAAACAGATAAAAATCAATCGAAATTACGGGATTAATTTTCTCATTTACAAAAAAAAAAAAAATAATAATAATTAAATGGACGACACGTTTAGAATTTCTTTTATTAAGTTTATCAAATATCTCCGTGATGAGTTTAAAAATGATACGTCTAAGGAAAAATCATCTTTGTAATCTGTTGTAAGATAAAAACGCCTAATTTGCATAAAAATTCATTTGAGATGATATTTTTTTTTTTTTTTTTTTGAAAAGATTATTCAATTAAAAATTAAACTAATCATCCAATTTTATTCTAATTACATTCACTTATATAATATTTAATTATTCAATTATTATTATTATTATTTAATCTTTCATCTGAATCTTCGTCAAAATATTTAACTAAGATTTGATGATATAACCATATATAGATATATATATAAAGTAACAGTTTTTGTAATGCTATACCAAAGATAATAATGTAATTAGAATAAGAGGGTGGTGTGATAATCGTACGCGTGTTGTTCCAATTGTAAGATAAGAAAGAGAAATAAAAAAAAAAACAAAAAAAGTGAGAAGAAAATAAGGTGGGGAGATAGAAGGAAGGTCTTCCATCATACTTGGCCTTTCGAGTGGGATCTCATAAAATTGAAGAGGATACTCTTGGAAGATACCGTTCGGAATGCCAACCCCTTTTTTCATAACCAAGAACATTCTGGTACAGGAGTACCACTTACTTTTACGTTCATTTTACGATCGAAAATATTCTTCAACTCGAATAATAATAATAATAATAAATGACCTAGATACCCATATTTCTCTTCTTCTTCTTCCTTTTGTTTTTTTTTTTTTTTTCATTATTATAAAACCAATAAGACTTGATAATAAAATAAATAATAATTAGATTAATCGATACCTCTGACAAATTACCAGGTACTCCATCGGTAACCAACATGATTAATTGATTGCATGGTGTATCAGCATTACAACCACGTGTTTCTCGATAAGTTTTGAGCAAACTGAATGCTCGAGTAAATGCTTCAGTTAAATTGGCAACACCTTCGGTTTTAATTTCTTTCATTGATTTTTTAAACGTGTCAACGTTCTCAGGTGTCGCTTGGATAAGCATATCTTTGAAACACGGCACCATATCTTCCGTATTATTGTTGTAACTTAAAAGTGTAACCAAATCGTTGTTCGATAGGGTGTCCAGTATCGACATTACCGTAGCCCTTGCTTATAAAACAAATTTAGAATGAAATGAATGATTACGCGTGATGAATATCTAATCATTTTTAATATATGAAAAATGTCTTTACCTATGGTTATTCCCATTCCGGTCATGCTACCACTAGCATCCATTAAAATGACCATATCCTTGCTACATGTTGCAGCTTCGATAAACCAACTACGTACTCTGCAATCGTAAAGATCAACACCTTCTTCGTCCATAGAATCCATTTCTAGATTACCAGTTTTCCATTGCATCGCAGGATAATATCTTAACATTCCTGTAACCGAACCAAAGTATTGCCAGGATAACGCAGGATCCGACTCGTAATTTTGTCGGAACGTTTCATCCAATATTTCCGTTCTCTTTATATACTTTTTTACGATCGGTGATAGATCATAAACGTTTGTCGGTATATGTATCGACGAATGGCTCGTATTTACTGGTATATTATAGAAATGTGAATCCGATGTTAATGTCATCTCTCTAAAAAAAAAAAAAACATAATATTACTAATAAATATATTTACGATGTTCGTGTTCATTATAAATGTCGTTAGGATGTTTAATAGGTTCTATCATTTTTGAAATGAAAAAACCTTTTTTAGAATCAGGGTTATTTGAAGAACGTGAAACGGAAGAAACCGTGAAACTCCGACAAAAAAATTCAATAAAATTTCGATAAGTTGAAATAATGTTCAAGATGGTTCTTCTAAGATACAAGGAGTTATATCCTTGTACCCCAAAATTTGGATCGTTAGTATAATGCATATACAGATCCAATTTATGGATGAACGAGAATACTATGCATTTACCGCAAACATTCCCTAATTCAACCCCATTCCAATAGCGATCGGTAAATTCCGATGATCCACGTTACAAACGACACTAGTCCTTTGTCGATACTACCACGTAATATTACGTGCATAATTGTCAATAATAATTCAATCATAATTATATAAAATAATTGTAATTGCATTTGCAATTTTTTAGGTTAAAGGGGCTTTAAATATCCAATTGTGTGTGTGTGTGTATTACCTGTAAATTGTTTTATTCTTTAACATATTTTCAGGAATCTTAAACGACGATTCGTTTACTACTGGACTATATTTTCCTGAATAATATGTAAAATTTGTATTATTATTATTATCATCATCATCATCATCATTATTATTATTATTATTATAATCCTCGGATTCGGAAGAATTGCCACCGATTGACTCGGCTGCTATACGAATGCATGTAACAGCATCCATTTTTCTACGCAACATTCTTCCAACATTTTCACTTATTATACTGACCAATTCGTCACCAGATTTGTCTTGTACTTTGGTATCCATTTTTCTGTAAATCTGAAGAAAAAAAAGAAGGATAACATATCAATGTTCCTAAGTATTGTTCAACATTATCATGTTTTCAATTAGTATTGCATTTGTGTAAACATAAATAAAAAGGTTATTCAATATTATAGAGTGTAGAGATAAGGAGTAACATCTCTGTATATGAAAAGTGTCCTTTGAAATTGAACCAATTGAGGTGGCGCCACAGTAGCTTGAGGGTAAATTTTAAAGGAAGCGCCAAATATTATTAGAGTAGGATTGAGAAATAAACAATTAGAATACATTTACAATTGCTACATTCATACAATACCAAGTGTCTACTACACCAGCGCCATTCTGGAAGGTTTTTCAACTGTTATTGACAGAAAAAGCTGAACACTTTTTCACATTTTCTCCCATAAAAGATTTTACTCCTTACCTTTACCCTCCATATTCAATATATATCATTTATCAGTGATAAAACATGACAGAAGTGTCATCTATGCTCTCAAACTGTGCTTACAAAGCTAAACCACTAGGTTTACAAATCTTATGCAATTTCTCCAATATGGCGGCCAGTATTTATACTGTAATTGTATTAATCATTATCTACAATTAAAAATAATCCAATTTTCGAATAAGTGTAATTTTAGAAAATAAATAAATAAGTTAATTTATCAAATGAAATGATAAAAATGATGAAACTAATTAGAATTTAGCAAGGATTACCTTAAGAGTAATAGACCAGTGTTAGTTTAGTTATCATAGGTCGATACGAAATATCTTAGAATCCAACCCTACAAAGTTTGTCGACATCCCCATCAAAGAAATCGTCGTCGTCATTGTGCATGAACGAACCAACTTAAGACGAAAATAGTCTATCGAGCGTTTACGTTATATCGAGAGCAAGGATGGGAAAAGTATTAAAGTAGAGAATGCGTAAATGCATCATCGTCATCATTATCATTCTCATCAACACATGCATGATATTATTATTATTATTATTATTATTATACTCACTGTTAATAACTCTTCAGGTCGTGCTACTGCTTTTGCTAATTCCCATAAATCTTTACCTAAATCTGCTGCCCATTTACTGACACTGCAAACAATCAAATAAACAAATTAATAAAATAAAAATCATTATCGAATTATTTGATCGATCATCGTGATATACAAAATTCAATGAATTGTGGAGTCTACAAACAAACAAACAAACAAACAAACAAACAACTTGCATTCTTTTTTGTGTATCGTAAAAATATCAGAGGAGACTAGTTTTAGACCACGAGGGAGACTCTTGAGGGAATATGTAATTGATAGAAAAAATATGGTTGTGGTCTAAATGTGGGGAATCCTTTTCTTTTTTTTTCTTTTTGAAATCTTACATTGCAAATAAGAAATTATATTTTATTGGGAAGACGCTTGACAAAAGGTGAGCATCATTTTACATATAGAAAATGATATAAATGAACTCACATGTTAGCATCGTTGTTGGCAAGACAACCGCTACCGATGACGAAGAAAAATATGACGAAGATAAACCGGCAATCTATCATTCCCATCGCCATGACCACAGGTGTGTGTTTGTGTGTGCGGTGAAAACAGAACTCGAAACTTTCGAAAAGTTTGCAAACTTTTTTTTTTTATCTTCTACGTTTGTATGGTAAAAGGTATTAATTAAAAAAAAAAAAAAAGGAAAAACAAAAAGTCACGACGCGTCTACGAAGGAAACATTACCCTAACTTCTTGTCTTATAACTTGGACAAGAAGATGTGTTAACTCTCTCTCTCTCTCTCTCTCTCTCTCTCTCTTTCTTTCTTTCTCTTAACGTTCTAAGATTTACTTCAATAACGAAAACCCTCCTCTTCTTCCAACACCCGGGGTATTATTTTTGGTCTACGTACAGCGCCACCTAGAATATCGTACACGAGAACTTTGTTGTTCATCCACGTTTCTATTCTTAAAATTGTATTTCGAAAAATGTTGTTACATTTCTTTTTGGATTTTTTTTCTTTTTTCTTTTTTTTTTTGATATTAAATTAGTTAATAATAATTAATAAAATTGTTGAATTGTTAGAAACAAATTATTGATCATTCGAAAAAATATCTAATTTATTTATTATCTTATTTTGATCTCAGATGAGGTATTCAAATTGTTCACCTTTAACTCGTCGACATTTTGTATCTCGTGAAACAATTTAAAAAAAAAAATTGTTTAAATGTTTATTGCAAAATTGTAATAAAATATATATGAAATATTGATTTGTTATAATTAACTCGATATTTAAAGTATTTAAGATTGATTGATGGTATCAATCGGATTTTTGATTTCAAACAAAATCTAATTAGCGACTGTATAGAAAATAAATTATTTGTTTTTGTGTAAATAAGATTAATGTATAATCAAATAATTTCTATTTACACGTAGTACGTAATTGTAATATATATATATATATATATATATATATATATATATATATATATATATATATATATATATATATATATATAACAACAATTTAAGCCAGTTACGTGTAGACATAGTTAACTCTGAGGAATACCTTCGAGTCCCAGTTACAATCATTGTAGTTGTAAGGTCTCTAGTCGTAAGATAAATAATCTTTTTTTTTATTTTTTTATTTTCATTTTCATTTTATTCTTCATATACATATTTTTAAAACATCACCAAAAATTCCATAAATAATTTTCACTGTAAGAATGAACGATACTTTAACGCCATATTAACCCTTGTTTCGATTTAACAATTTCTACGAACTTTACGAACAAAATAAAACGACCCCTTTTTTTTTCTTTTATTTCCTAAAAAAAAAAGTATTGGCAAAAATGCTTAATCATACCTTTTGTGTATTGGTCAACCTTGGGATGGATCCTTCGTTTCTCAGGAACCCTTCTCGTAAACCTTGAGACCATAAAACTTTCGAACGTAGCCATAATAATTCTTTACCTTTTTCTTCCTTTACTTGTATTCTTCTTCTTTTTTTTTTTTTTTTTTTGTCAAACAGACACTTTAATACTACATAGATAAAATTCTCATATATATACTAAGGATGCCCGGCCACGCGTTGCTGTGGCTCACAATCAGTCCGATACACACGTCTTTAAGTCAGCCATCTGTTAGCATCTTATCGAACTAACAGAGATAATCATGACTCTAATTAATTAATAAACAAATAATTGGCGATTAATAAATTGAGATATAAACTATCCTATCTTTCAAGTTGAATGAAATTGCATACAATTTGCAAAATCTTATTAAAATCAGTTCAGTAGTTTAGGAATACATTGCGGACAAACATATAAATTATAATTTGTATCTAGTATTTCATGTAATTATAATAATCGTTTAAACAAAAATTTGTTGCTAATTAATAATAAACCACAATGAGATTTTAAACAGGAAATAAACTTGTGATAATTCATGATTCAAAACCACGCTCATTTTAACTGACTCGAGGATTATTCTCTTAGGTTTCTTTTTACATTTACATTACAAAAGTATGATGAAACTAAAAAAAAAAAAAAAAAAAAAAAAACCATTTTACAAATTTTATCACGAATACATTCACATTTTGCTGACGTTATGATACCACGAATATGATATATTATAAACGAGTAAATATTTCAATGTATTATTTAATCTAGAAAAATTGGGAGTGGGGGGGGGGTAGGAGGGGAGGGGAGTGAAATATGACATTATACAAATTGTTCATTCAAGTATTAACAAGAAAAATCAATTAAAATTGGCCAATCATATTCAGAGTTACGAATGTGAATGAAATAGTTCTTATAAGAACATAATAACTGACAATGAGTAAGAATTAAAGAGAATTATAGAAGGAAGAAGATTATAAAGAGAGAGAGAGAGGGACAGGTGTATACCTGTGCCAATCTATACTTGTATAAGTACATAAATATGTGTATGTATGTGTGTGTCATAGAAAAAGGGGAAAGAAAAAAAACGAGACAGAATATTTGTGTGTCTGTATGTATATGTGTCTGTGTGTGTATGTGGGGGGGGGGTTCGCAGAAAGGAAAAAAAGAAGTAGACTCAAGTGAATGAAAAAGAGAGAAATAGAGAATGAGAATAGAGAGAGAGAGAGAGAGAGAGAGAGAGAGAGAAAAATAAGAGTTAGTGGAGGGAGAAGGAAAGGTGTAAAGGGATTGATATTGATTTCAACCACGCGTTGTTGGAAGGCAGTCAGTTAGAAACTAGTCGTTCAACGAGCAGGAGGTTTCGTTTGTAATATGCCTCCAAAGTGTAACAACAAACTTAACGATCGAGATCTACCAGAAAGAACATCTTGTATCGGTGACAGGATAAAGGATCCTCTGAATCTTGCTGTGACGACCATCGGTGCGTTTTACTTTTTCCTCTTCTTCTTAACGTCATCATCATTGGTGGTACTTACCAGATGATATTAGAAGAATAAGGTAATTAACGTAACAAGGACAACACAAATCATTCACAACGTTTCTTCTTCTTCTTCTTCTTCTTATTATTATTATTATTAATAGATTTGATTGAATTTTCATTGGTTGAATTGTTGAATTTGTTTGGATAATTCATTCGGGAAAAGTGGGGAGGGTTTGTTTTTCTTATTGTTGTTTTCTTTTTTATTATTATTATTATTATTATTATTATTATTATTATTATTATTATTATTATTTAAGTATAGTTCGTAGAAACCGTGACGATAATTGTAGGCGGGAAACACGTGTGTCTCTTTCGTAGATAAAGTAAGATTGTATAATCTTATAACATCAACATTTATATTAAAAAGATTTATCTGATAAAACGTACAAAATGTTTTATGCAAAATAATATATTATCATTTGTCAAAAATAAATTGTCATTATTGGATAATAAATTCTAATACTTTTGTTTCAAACAAAAATAGTTAATAATTGCAATAGACCGTGCATTACGATGTATCAAAAAGGTGGGACACTTTTAATCCCATCGTGCCCCAAATAGTTCATTTATAAAATATCATTAGAAATATTAATTATATCTTAATATATATATATATAAATTACGTGTCATGTTGTTTGTCCGCAATAGACTTTTAAACTACTGAATGAATTTTAATCAAAATTTGCACACTTTGTGCAGTTTCATCCAACTTGAAACATAGAATAGTTTATATCTCAATTTATTAATCGCCAATTATTTGTTTATTAATTAATTAGAGTCATGATTATCTCAGTTAGTTCCACAAAATTCTAACAGATGGCGGTATAAAATAATTCGTTGACTTAAAGACGTGTGTAATAGTGTGTACTATTATGAACCTATATGTTCAATTTATTTCTATTGCATTTTAGATTAAATTAGATTAATCAAAATCAATAATATAATATTCTATAAATGTTTGTATTAAAAATGAATGAGTAAAGAAAAAAAAATATGAAAATTTGTCATTTTAACATAATAATAATGTTAAAGTGCAAAGGGATAAATCAATTTTTACGCTTGGATGATGAAACATCTGGTCATACATTAAATTTCCCTTCGTCGATTGTGCGAAAGTTGTTGCAATATGGCGTCGTTGCAAAGCCAAACAAACGTTAGGGAGGGACGTTTAAGACGTTGTGTTTCATTATTTTAATGATATTACATTATCTTAACTTTTGAAATGTCTTTTATAAATAAATTATAGGTATTTTAGAAAAAAAAAAAAAAAAAGAAAAGAAACAATTATGTGAAAATTCATGAACAACATGCAACATTTCATGCACAGTCTACAATGATAACGTAAATTTACTCGATACAAGGAATAATAGTGAAAATGATATAATAATACTAATAATATAATGTTATTTACAAATTATTCGAAATGATTATGTCACGCGATCATTTAACAGCAATAATTTACAGTACATGTATTTAAACTGTCAAGGTTATTAGTTATAAATCTAACAAATTATTATTTGGTAATTTAAATATCACACACCACATGAACTAATAAAATTGAAAACTATGTGTGAGATATAATAATAATAATAATAATATGAAGTAAAGATCCGTTTAATTGTAACTGTAAAAGAGCGGTTGTTGACTGGTCAGGAATCTGTCTGTCTGTCTGTCTGTCTCTCTCTCTCTCTCTTTGTCTTTGTCTCGGTTGAAAGATTTATTAAATTAAATTGATGAATCGTGTGTGAACGAACACAACGGGGAATAAAATAGCGAATGATGATGGTGGTAGTAATGATCAATCAGTTGGTAAAGAGGTTCTCTACACTCTACAGTGTTCATTTTGAGCTCGGCATCACAGGATAATTTAATGTAGCGTGATTAGGATAGTTGGAAGGAGAGAGAAAGAAAAAAAGAAAAAGGTTATAATATACGAATTACATCGTGTTACATCTCTACACGGTGTACTTCTTACTCTTTCGATAATAACCAGTGCACAGAAGATCGATCAGTCACGAATCAGACGTACTTCCGATCATTTATCAGTACTATCAGATGATTTCTGAGATCTAACAGGTTGATAAACTCATCGGTCAAATATTTTTCCGTCATTGTACGATCAAGGATCTTATACTTTCATTTATAATTCTTACATCTTCTGAGTTTATTCGTGTATGTCTCTTTGGAACAATATATTTGTTTGTTTGTTTGTTTGTTTGTTATCAAGTAGTGTCATTTATTTTTTCTGTGAATATTTGTTTTGTTTTTGGTGCGTTTGTGTGTTTTTTTTTTACAAAACAAATTATTCAACAAAAACTATCATCATTACTTTATTGGTATATATATATATATATATATTTATTTATAATTGTTTAATTATATTTTGTTTTTAATCGAAATTCTCTTAATGAAGGTTGTTGTTTTTTTTTTTTTTTTTCTTACAAAGTATACAGTTTAAAATGTATGATATTTTAATTTCTTCTACTTACTCTTTTTAAACTCTTTTTGTCCTTATAATTTGTCTTTATAATTGTTCTGACGTCATCATTTACGTGTTTGCTTGCGTTTATATATATATATATATATATATATATATATATATATATATATATATATATATATATATATATGTTTCGATCATACGATTCAGGAATTATCTATGAAAATGTCCGGTGTAATATCTGAAAGTTAACAAGTTAAATTTCAAGTTAAATTTGATTTATCAATTTGTCGATAGTACATGAATCGTAATGATTGTTTACAAATTTTCATACGAATGAACTTATTAATATATTAATAAATAAATTGAAGTTTCATTATTTTGATCGATCCAAAATAGAATTAGTAATCGTTGGATACAAAAGAAATCGATAAGATACGCGACGATTTTTTAGATATGAAAACTGCAGCTTTTCTCGCAACAACAACCAAAAAAAAAAAAAAACAAGCCGATAGATAAGTGTGTTTATTTTTAATCTCTATTTCTATCCTAGGAATTATTCTATTACAAGTTCAATATCTTGTTTAAATTTGTCATTATTTGTCTAGTGTGATGTGCACGATGTCACGTGAATTTGAAATTGCATCATAAATTTTCTCGAATAAATGAATATACAAATTGATAATGTAGAAGTATTTTTGAAAAAAAACAAACAAAAAAACAAAAAAACAATAAAATGTCTGAATTTTTTAAAATTTAATTTAAAAAATTAATAAAACATTAGATAAAAATGTATAAAATGTATTTTTAAGTACAAAAAAAGGAAAAAAAATATACGAACGTTAAACGTTACTTATTTACGTTTACTATTATTAGCATAATTGTACTTTTCAACATATTTTCCTCGTTAAATGAAAAAGCAACAATGTTTTTTTTTAACTTTAACAAGGATAAGTTTATCTTGAAATTATTATCAAAATTACTATAATATATACATACGTTTTTGTTTCTTATTATACCGTTATCTGTTAGAATCTTATCGAATTAACCGAAATAATCATGACTCTAATTAATTAATAAACAAATAATTCGATTATAAATTGATATATAAACTATCCTATCTTTCAAGTTGAATAAAACTGCACAAAGTGTGTAAGATTTGATTAAAATCGGTTTAATAGTTTAGGAGTCCATTGCGGACAAACAACGTGACACCTAATTTTTTTGACATTTAATTAATATATATTAAGATATATATATATAAGACATTTGTCTTATTCCAAAAAGATAATGAAATTGTTATAAAAAGGTTTCGTCAAAACGGTGTCACCTCAGTTGAATTAACGCGTGAAAATCGATAATAATAAGAGAAGATTGTAATAAATTAACGTGGAATTAGTATTGACTGATTGACCCAACTAGTGTGACCTCCCGGACATTTGTAACATCTATAGAACAGTTGACCGTTTCTTCGTGCGAACCTCAGCGCATAGGTCAGTTAGGGTTAATTAATTGAAATCGCCTACCACATCTGTGCCTAGTACCATGATTAAAAGATTTCATGTTCACTCTGTTCGATATTATACAATAATTTTGATATACTACTCATTCAAAATGTCGACACAATTTTTTCTTTTCTACAATAATATTCATATCTTTGAATTTTCAATTGTTTCAAATAATTCCTTTAATTTCATTTTGTTTAAATCATCGTCCTTAATCTAAGACGATTAAACAACATTGTAATAAGTATTAAAACAAAATGAAAATTAACGTCGAGATAATAGAATAATTTTGTAATCAAAATTGTATAGAAAAGAGAAGAAATTTAAAATTGGCGCCATTTGTTAGGTAATTGCAATGGCGGTACAGTGCTGCGCTCTTTAATCAACTCAGGTATCTTATTTCACTTTTGAGGTTACGACGATCAATAGTATTATAATAGAAGCATGTTTTTTTCCCCGTAAGATAATTTCTATCTTATTTTTAAGATAATTGTTAGTTAAGATAAGATAAAAAAAAAGAAATAAAAGAATGTTCTTTCACGTGAAAAGTTTAATATCGCCGAAAAAATTTCTATTCATATTTCTACGATGTTCTTTATGTAAGTCGTTGAGAAAATTATTTGTGAATATGAATAAAATAATATTTACGACATGTTTAAGTTATGTTGAATAATTTCAAGGACGTGACATATATATGTTAAAATGTTAATTCAATATTTAAATTAAAACGAGAATTAAGTAATTTCCTATTTTTTTACTGATAAATATTTTCGTAAGTTATAAATATGTTAAAGAAAAAAAATAGAAAACATATTTGTAAATTTTTTTATCAAATTAATTAGAATTTCTAATTGTTCATTTTAAAATTAATATTTGATATTATAATATTTGAAATATTCAAATAATTGAATTATTTCATCAATATGAAAATATTCGTCAATCGTTTCTTTTTTTTTTTTTTTTATTATATAAATTTAATTAAAAGCTCATTTGAAGATGTTCAAAAAAGCCCGCGAAATTTTTAAATTGCACACGTATTATCTTGTCGATAATCGAAATGTCGATTATTTCGAAATGATTATCCTCTTTTCTTTTTTTTTGAAATATTCATTTTGATAAAATGTTGATAATAAATTATTATAAACAATTAAAAAAAAAAAACATTATTACAAAATGAACTTTAAAATCTGTAACGTTAGAAAATGATTAAATAATCATTTTATTAAATGTATATTAAATATTAAACTATAAAAAGTAACATTGCTAGAAAAATAAATTAATATCAACATATATATAATCAAAGTCTATTCTTCCTAAAGAAAAAGAAAAAAGAAAAAAGAAAAAAATAAAGAAAGATTTAATCATCAGACCATGAAAATAATTTACTTAATTATTAAACTACTAACCACAATAACAGTGCATAGAAAATTACCGACTGTGTCAATTTGACAGACATTTTGTAAAAGTAACTTTTAAGCTTATTTGTCATTACGAGAAAAAAAAAAAAAGAAAAAAAAAACAACATTGCATAAGAAAAGTCGAAGAATTGTCAAAGAAAAATAGCAAAATTAATGATAATTACATTACAATATTATAATAATTATAAATGATATTAAACATATGTATTTTTTGTTTTGTTTCTGCATTACAGGTCGCCAAGCAATGTTAAACAAATTTTGGAATTATGAAGTATTACGAAAGTATTTTAACACAAAAACGGAACCACCTCACGTCCAATTGTTTTCCCAACCAAAATGTCAAATTCACGTAGCCAATTGGTATTTATTATATCGTTGGTTGATCTTCATCGCCTGGATCAGTATTATCTTCTGTTCGTTATTTGAATTTGGAAGTTACAAGCCTCAATACAATTGGGAAAAATGGCCGATATATTTGACCAACTGGGACTTGGCGTTGGGACTGACACAATCATTCCTAGGAGCATTAATAGTTTCCAAAAGATGGAAATTACAAAAGGATTCATCATATAACATTAGTGATATGAAATTGACCATGTTGGAAAAATCCTATTGGATTTTTTATACGGTGACGTCTAGTTTAGCCATCGGTGTGACTGTTACTTATTGGACTGCAGTGTACAATCCTAAAATTAATTACATAGACCCATTGAATATAATGTTACACGTTTGTAACAGTATTTTAATGCTCATAGATTTGTCGATCACGAGTGTACCAATATATATGAAAAATGTATGGTGGTGCCTTATCGTCGTATTATTTTATATTATATTTTCAATAATATATTACGCGGCAGGTGGTCTTGATAAAAATGGTTATCATTATATTTACAAAATTCTTAATTGGGAGAAACCCATTCAAACTTTATTGATATGCGTTGGATGTATGGCATTCATCGTATTATTGCATTTTCTCCTATGTCTTTTTGATAAATTAAGAGACTGCTTGTACTTTAGAATAACGAAGAAAAATTATCATGTTCCTTCCATTAAAACCGATTACAATGTTACAAAAAAAGAGGCAGAAATTGTTTGATCGGTGCTGATACTTTGATAATAAGTATTTTCAATATATTAACATTAATATATATATATATATAAATATATACATTTTTGAAAAGTGTTCAAAAACATTCCAACTATTAGATTCATTTCAAATGTTCATAGTCAAATGTACGAATTGTAAATCAAATAGAATTATTATAGTACATTATGCATTTATCTTGCTATTATTGTTATATTTAAAAATTAACATAAGTTTCATTCATAGCAATATTATTAAGATTACGTCTCGATATTTTTCAAATGATATTAGAATAATATACAAGTATTATGTCACATAATAAGATCAATTCCAATTGCGAATGTTAGTTTGTATGATCCTTTTTTTTGTTTAAACCGATCGTCCAATATCATCTCATGAAACAACATTATAATCGGGTGAATTTGAAAATTATTATATATATATATATAATTTATTCGCGCACTCTTTCTTTCACTTTCATCGACTCATCAATGCGTATTATTTGATAACACAATTTTGTATACCTCACTTTATGATAAATTTTTAGATATTTAGAATTATATCTATTTACTGTTTTTTTTTTTTTTTTTTTTTAGTATTACATTAAAAAAAAAAGTTCCTCGATTTTTGTAACAAAGTATTTTGTTTTACTTGTAACTAAATAATTGAATAATTGTAAAAAAAAAAAAAAGAACATTTAACACGTTTAATCTTAAAATCTTTTGTATAAACTTATTTATAACGACGCACCTTATTGCTGTTAAAGAGGAGAGAGAGAAAAAACATATATATCCTAATAGAAAAATGAAATAATAAGTAGACTATATATATATATATATATATATACACATATATATATATGCATATATCTATACATATACATATATGTATATTTATGAATATATAATTTTTATGAAAAAATATCAACAATTTATTAATAAAATAACGATGTGTAAAGTAATTATGGACTGTTATACAAATAAATCATGGAGCACGAGTGGTGGCCCCCACCGATCACAGACCATATATTGAATTTTGTTGTTTTGTTTATATATATATATATCTATATACTATATACTCTTAGAAATTAGTAGTGATCCGTAATTTTTTTTTTTTATCTTTTCTGTTTGTTTGTTTGTTGCTTTTTTTTGTTGTTGTTTTTTTTTTTCATTTTTTTATTTAATAGCAAATATTCAAAAACATTTATTAACACATCATTCAAGACCGCGCAAATTTACAACACTTTCAGACGGTCCTGAATCAAGTAACAAAACTTGATATTCCGTTCCCCCAACGTCATCTTGATAATACATCGATGGTAATTCTTCGGTAAATAATAATTCCCCTTTCATATCACTAACACCTAATGTTACATCCGATGCTCCTGCTATGGAGCACATTGGTGCACCTTTTGCTTTTAATTTACACACGTCCGAAAATGTTAAATTTGTCCTCGCACAACTGTTATGATCTTTCTTAACGTTAGATAATAATAATTGTTCGTTCGTTGGATTATTATCGTGAATAGAATCGTTTCTTAGTACTATGTCTAAAAGTGGTGGTTGCGTTTCAGGTAAACAAATCATTTCCGAAGGATTGTTAACAATAACAGCATCGCATGGCGTTACCATGACCATTTGTTGTTCTGTAGATTCTGATGCTACAGAAGGTGGAGCATATAAAACATAATCCATATTGTTAAAATCAATAACATCTATGGATTTACTTTTTAATGATTTATCACAATCTCCGATAGGTGTACCGTGTATTTTAGACATGTGCGCTCTTAACGTCGCTTTTGTACTATACGATCTTGTACATGTTTCAACAGGACAATGATACAACGTTTTAATTTCATCTTGATTAGATATCATTTCTATACTTTGATTATCATCGACGTTATTTAAACTCGTTTCGCACGGTTGAGACAATACTGGTATTGTGGTGAAAGCATTCGGAGAAATAAATTCTTTGTTAACTCTAATAGATTTGTTGTTCTGCATTACAAAAGGATTTGTTTTAGATGAATGAGATTCGGTCATTATAAAACGATTCTTTATATTCGATGATTCGTTTAACATTTGTTTAGAAATATTTCTTTCAATGTCTTCTTTATTTTGATGTTTCTTAATGTGTACGTACAAACTACTTTTTGCCGAAAATTGTGTATTGCATATGCAACATTGAAAGTACCTCCCTTCCTTGTGCGTCAATCTATGTTCTTTAAGATGTTCAGATCTCATAAAAGCTTTTCCACAGGAAGCAACATCGCATATAAATTTCCTTTCATTAGTATGTTTTTTTTGATGCCTTTTCAACTTACTGGAGGATGAAAAAGCCCAGTGACAGCCTTGAAAAGTGCAATTATATGGCTTATACCCGGTGTGAGAACGTATGTGTGCTTTCAGTCTACATGGTTTGTCAAATACCTTACCACATCCGGCCCATGAACACTTAACATCGATTTCTTTGTAACTGTGACACCTTTGATGTGATGTTAATGCATTACTACTATAATATCTTTTACCACAACCTTCGTGTTGACATACGTAAGGAGCATGACTCTGATCATGAGATCTCATGTGCAATTCCAATGCTCTCTTAGTTTGAAACTTCTCTTGACAATTTGGTACATGACACTTGATTCTATTAGGACGAGTATGTAATTTCTGATGACTCCATAAATTATATATGGTGGTAAATCTTCTGTTACAACCGTCCACTTGACAAGCGTAATCTTTACGTTTCGAATGAGTTTCTTTGTGTCGTTTTAATTTAAATTCCGAATAAAATGCCCACGTGCATCCTTCGTTGTCACACTAAAAATCAAAATAAATCATTTAATTATGAGCTGTATAAATATATTGTAAATATGATATAAATAGTATACTTTACCTTAAACGGTCTGACTCCATAATGGGATAGCAAGTGTCCTTTTAAAGCATACAGTCTATTGAATTGTTTATCACAACCTTCTTTCGGACATAACCAAAGTTTCCCATGTTCGCTTACCGTGACTGGCTGCAAATTGTCATCCGTAACCCCTAATTCAGCTAAAGCGTTAGATATTATCTTTTCATGTTGACTGCTAGGATTTATTTCAGAATTGCATTCTAAGGATCCACCATTCCAAGCTGGCGAAGTGTCTATTTTTGGCAATTTAGGAAAATTTCCTGTAGCTTCTATCAATTCCGACGTCTTACCCTGATAAATTTGTTCTTCCGTACCATTATTAATAACAATTTGTGTCATATTAGAAATTTTATCTGTCGATATGGCAACAACAGTCATTACACCTTCCTTAGATTCCACTTTTTCATCCAATTTATCAGGTAACCTTCGACGTTTTTTAATAATTCTTGGTTCTAATTTAATCTTAGCTTTAGATTTCAATTGTTCCATAATATTATTGCCAGAGTTAGTTACGTTAATAACATCTGTTGTATTTTCTATGACATTATCATTATTAAGAACACCGGTAAAAGAATTGGATACATTTTTTGAAGATGAAACTGTATTATTAGTTTCTGTTGTATCTTGCATGACATTAATGTTTTCAAAGACGATAGGTAAATTGGTCAATTCCGTTGAATCAACCATAGAATGATTTTCAGTTACTTCTGTTCGATCAATCAATGGTACTCTTCCTTTTCCTGATTTAGCAGATGTATCAGTAAGATGTTCAATTCGTGTAATTAAAGATGTAGGACCACTGGTAGAAGGTAAGATTTCTCCAGCGACCATCATGTCATCAGATGTCAGAGCCAAAGGATCAAGTTGATCCAACCTAAATTCGGGTAATATAAATTCATCATCTTTTTCGCATACACCTAATAATTTTTCCGTCTGTAGTTCTTGCAATAAGGAATGCTCGTAATTCAGGTTAAGTTTTTTATCGGACAAGTCAATGTCAATGGACAATGCGTCAGGATCCTTCGGTAAGAAAGTATTTGTCAGATCGTTGGTTAAATATCTTTCTACGTTTTCTTCTTCTACCTCCGATTTGATAGCATCCAAATCCATATTTGAGACGTATTCCGCTCTCGTTTTCAACCATTTTTCGATACTGGCAACTGTCTCTACGTCTCCTGTTATTTCTTCGGGTTCATCAAAAACAAAACCAATACCACCACCAACAGCACCAACTTCTGAAGGTACACATTTAACTAACGTCGATGAATGATCCAAACACCAAACTATTTCCGTATAGCCGTTACCTTCATCAACAGTTTTCGTCTTACATTTATTATTTTTATCATCGATTAACAGTCTTTTACTTTCATCCGGCAAAGACGTCAACGAACTCGTTTCTATTTGTTGTTCGGATGATATCACCGAACCGGCGTTTACATCGACGTATGGCCACACAAGTGAAACCGACGATGCTCGACGATTACGAAAGAATCGCGGTAGGAATTGTTTTGACTTAGAAGTTGTTGTTGTTGTTGTTGTTGTTGTTGAACAAGCAACAGCAGCAGCAGCAGCAGCAGCAGCAGCAGCAGCAGCTACTTCTTTACGAGACATTTGTCTACCCCGAAACTTTGATTCCTTCTTAGGGGTCCACATTGAGCGACAATCCCGCCGCCATCGAGGCCGCCTTCGGACAACAAAGTCGGTTCTCAAAAGACCGGCTAAAACCGATCATTAATATTTTCTTCCTTTAAGCACTATTCTTTTCTTCTTCTTTTTCCTCTTCTTATTATTTTTATTCTTTTTCATTTAATATTACCTTTTTATAGTTTTTTTTGTTTTTTTTTTTTCATATATCTGGTAAATTTCTTTTAGTTCCTTTCTCTTGTCAATTTCCTAATCACATGAAATGTTTCAATTATGGTTCATGATTTTAATTAATGATGTATCGTATTATTACGTTTGACGTAATCTCTTTTATATGAAATCAACATTTATTATTGGTCTGTTATCAAATGCGCGTTAATGTTATTTATAAAATGTTAAGGCTCGATACTCACGATAAGAAAATGAGTATATTTCAAATAATTTCATTGATGAGTTTATTTCATTTGATTACACTTGACAACATTTTTCTATTGTTATCGAATTAATTTTCTAATCGTCTAAATCCATCGTCTTTTATCTTTATCTAATGAATTATCTGTTAAGTAGATTTTTGTCTAGATTTTGTTAATATAAGTTTTAATCTCATGTCAGTTGAACTTAATATTAAAAATAGTTTTATTGCTATGCGAACATTTGCTATAAATAATATGACGTAATAAAACGTGAAATGTGACAAAATTTATATCGAATATGTCAGTTGCGATCGATATACATCGATATCTATCGATATCTAATTTCCTCTGCAACGCCCAATCAGAACAGTGCTTCAACCATAAGTAAAATATATTCATTATCGATTATTATTTAATTTGTTGTTATTGTAATGTGAAAATAACGTTTAAAATGATTAAATTTATATTATTAAATACGAAAGATAATATTATGAATGAAATAGTTTGGGGTTAGTTTACAGGGTCCCTAGTTTAGTAGTAGTTTTTTATTGGCCAACCGTATAGTGGTGCCATCTGTTTCGAAACATAATTTTAAATCGTGAATTATCATTGGTCGAGTAAAATTATTTGAAAATTCGGATTTCGAAATTGTTATAAGAAATTTGTAAATGAACAATTAAACGGTGAAATAATTGAAATAAAATAATAATATTATTTACATTCGCATTTGTATCGAATTTTTATTATTGATAAAAAATATTGAAAAGTAAGTAAACTTCAATAATCAATTTGTGCTTAATTGTAAATTATTCCCTTGATATTTTCTCCTTAGATTTAATATTCTTTAAAATTGAAAAATTATCTATCAATTTTGCTTGTAATAATTTGCTGAATGTATGATTAGGATTTCTTATAAGTTTGATAAAAGATATACCATATGGATTCATTTTAGTATTAACAGGTTGCATGATATTATTAGTTGCAACACCATCTTCACAAGTGAACGCATTCTTTTCTTGTTCCATTGGTCTCATTTCTTTGAACAGTATTGAATTTCTTTTAAATTTATTACTCCTGCAGCTACTATGATTTGATGACCGTAGTAGTGCAGAATAATGTCTTAGTTTCTGCAAGAAGAAATTCAATTATTTACATTTATAGTTTGTATTGATGTAATGTATTTAAACAAATTACCTTGTCATTATTTTCCATGATCATTTTACATAAAACAGCTCTTGGAAGTTTATACGGATGATATGGTATTGGTTGTGGTTCAGAACATTCATGCTCACAAGTTTTCATAATTTCTGTATAAATTAACACATCACCAGGAATTGATTGATAAGCTGGATTTAACAAACGTGGATCTTGTTTGCATAATTTCATTTGTTTTTTACAAGTTATCGAATTGACGTTTGATGGTTGGCAAGATTTTTTTGATTTGATTCCAAATATACGTTGCCAAAATGATGGTTTGGTTTCTTTAGATTTCATCTTTTTACAATTACTTGATTTTTCTTCTTTATTTGTAGAAGAAGATTTATGAAATTTGAATAAACGTTGTTTGGATTTTGTTGTAGGTTTATCGTTGTTCATCAAACATTTTGAAGATTGAGCGATAGAAGATTCTACTTGAGTATGAGGTAATTTTTTACACCTTTCTGACATGTGTTTATATTTTGTATTAAATGTTAATGATTTGAAATTTTCAAACCAGCAGGTTCTATTATTTTGTTTTAGGATATTATAAATTATTGGAAAATTGTTGATATGTTTGTTAATCTAAGTAAAATAAAAATGAAATTATCAGATTTTATTAATATTGAGATTAATAGTTTAAAAATTGTTATTTGTGTATAATCAATAAAAATTAAATAATATATATACTCACGTTTGATAAATTAGAAATGTTAGTCATTATTTAAAAACAAATACCATGATGTTTTGTATTGCAAATAAAATGGATAGATTACCTCTTACATGATAATTTATGTTAAATTAAATGTTCCGAGAATTTTTCATGAAAAAGATTTCATACAAATGTAATAAATATAAAGATTAATAATCGATAAGTGACCATATTCACATAGTTGTCAATAATTTATTATAAAAATTGTAAAATATTCTATGCACAATTAATTTAGAAAATATGTTATTTCAATTTTCATATAATTAATCGTTTTAAATGAAAATGCAGATGCTTTTCAAAGGAGAGGATTACACGGATCGTTGCCGATATCGATTTGGTGCTTTGATCACCGACCGTTTCCGATGTCTATGTAAACCTCTAAAGTGGCCTTACCATCAATTTGACCAGGGTCGATTTCGGGAAATACAGGGATTACCGATACCACGCCTACAAATGGTATCGGATCTCGTTGAAATGGGAATAAAGGTAAATCACTTTAGGAATTCATTTGCATTAGAAATTAACTTTACGCGCTTTTCCAACTTATCTCACTTTAATTCAAACATTAACAAGTCTAATTAAATGTCTAATTAAACATGCAATCATTTTTAGGAATATAAATATAAAGGGATTACAAGTAAAACATTAATCAATCATAAACGGTTTAAATTCAGGACGTTGTTCTGTTGAAAGACTCAATTCTCAAAGAAAAGAAATACAATTTTCTTTTTTTCCTCAATCCTAATCTTCAAAATCGTATAGAGGGAGAGAGAGAGAGAGAGAGAGAGAGAAAGAGACAAGGTGGATGGATGCAAGGAGAACTGTAGAAGCATTTGCGAGCCGGTGCGCAGATTGATTCGGTTCGGCTAAACCGCCGGCGTAGCTTCGATTCCCGCCACCACCCCCTTTCCTACTTTGGGAGAGAGGATCCTCTGAAGGGGTGCCGGTGTTATCCCGAGCCCCGATTTTCTGCCGGCGAGTCGCGGTGAGGAAGGGTGTTTACTCAAGACACGACAATTCATTACGTAATTGAATTGAATGAGGCCTCTCCCCCTACTTCACCTCTTCCACCTCCTTCCACCCCTCAAATCCAACCGCCCTTCTACCTAGCCAACGTTATACGAGCCTCTACTACATTCTTGCATTTACGTGTATGGGTGTACACCGTATATAGAGATAGGTGCCGTTAGCAAAGGGATGGGGTTTATTCTAGCAGACCCAACACCAACACCACTATCAACATATATATATATATATATACACACACACACGAGGAACGCGTGCACGCTCGCGCGTTCGCCGCCTGTGGGGTATGCTAGCAACCGAATTAAACGATTAGTTAAACTGATTTCGAGTTAGGTGAATGAATAAGTAATCGGATTTCTCGTTAAGGTAATCGCATTGCGTCCTGATTGGCTCCGTCTGCCTGCGTTTATAAGCCATACCCTCCTCTCTCGCCCTACTATTCCAACCTCCCTCCGAACCCTCTCCTCTCCTCTCCACTCCTTTACCCACCCTCTCATTCTCAGGGTGCACGTTGTCGGACCACGCGTACGCCTTTTTCCCCCTCATTTCCCTCGCGTATCTCCTCCTCTCTCTTTTCTCCTTACCACTTGTCCAACTCAAATTTTCTCTCTTTTCACAATCCCTTACCACCATCTTTTCTCTCTCTTTTTTTTTTTTTTGTTATCTTCCTTTTATTACAATGTCTTTTCATATTGTCCATTTTGTACGTGAATTTGTGTTTTGTGTTTTTTTTTTTTTTGGTTTTTTCTTCTTTTTTTTTTTTTTTTTTAAGTACAAGCATTCCTACGATTTTGTTTCTTTTTGTATCTGTTAAAAAGTAAAAGCAATAAGGATTAAGTTTATATGTCTGCACACGTGTCTCTACGTGTACAGTTACTCATGATACTACCTCTACTGTGTTTACAAGTTTTCCTTTTTCTCTTTTCATCAACCCATTTGGTCTCTGCTTCCTTCGTTTTCTTGCCTCTCATCCACCCACCTCACCCCTTATTTATCCATCTTTATCCAATCTCCGTGTCTCTATATCTATTCGATGAGACGTCGTTGTACGAGCCGACGATGTGCCGAGCATGTTTGCCAGAGCAATTACATTCCCGAACGCAATCCCATTTAAATATTGCCGAGTTTGGTGCTGGTAAACAGGGGACGACGCACCGTAGCACACAGGGTCGCAATTCGGGATTCGATTCAACGTGCGTGTCGTTTTTCTTTGCATCATTCCAAAGTTTTTTTTTTTATTTTATTTTATTTTTTTTTTTTTTATAGAATTTCAACCAAAGAGCGTCGATTTATTCGAAAATCAATGAACACGGAAAATATTATTTAAAAAAAATAATAAATTTGTTTATAATACATGAATTGTATTTTACAATATATCTCAAATTTGAGTACTTTAAATTTGATTAATGTTAAATCTTGTTGGGTATCTTATTTCAAATGAAACAATAATTATATTTAAAAACAAGATGAAGAAGTATAAGAGAAGCTAAATAAAATCGGCGGGAGGAATAGATGAGAGCCGAGAGGTGCGCGCGGCCCTGAAGGTGAGATTTGCACCTTTGAGAAGAAGCGAGAGGATGAAAGAGAAGAGATGTGAGGGAGAGGAAGAGAGAACGGGCTGTTGGGGTTTTCGGATGCGTTAGGAAGCTTAGGTAGGGAGGATGAGGGAGTTGAAGAGAAGGGGTTGCAAAGGACGACGAGGGTAGTTTGGGGGTGCAGGAATGCTAATGAGGGGAGTGGTGTCTCGCTAAGAGGAGATAGGTTCGGAAGAGAGGGAGGATTGTGTAGGTAGGGGTTGAAGAGGGTTCGCTTTGGTGGGCGTGAACGAATGACGCCCATTTGAAATCCTATTGGTCGGCGTTCGAATGGCGTCCTGGGGGTGCGTGCCCTCTCGGTGGTTGGTACTTGGACCGATAGGAAAAGTGAGAGCCGCCTTCGTACCTACTTCGTACCCGCCACAACGTCTAACCCCCTTCGGTGTCTGTTCTCGCGAACGAACAACTCTCGCGAGTGAGGTAGCCGAGAGCTACCTACGCGAGAGTTTAGTATTATCGATAATGGAGCAACTCGCCCAGTTTGTCTCGAAAAGTTTTCAAGAGAACGCGACCGCTCCGTTACCCGTCGTCGTAGTTGACGAGGATACGACCACTCAACTTGGATTCCTCAGGAATAACACAGAACGCGCACCCTCGACGCGAATCACCCTCAGTGTCGCGCATCTTCTTGGTGATGACAATGGAAATGAATCCCGTATGTCTCTCTCTCTCTCTCTCTGTCTGTCTTTCTCTCTTTCTCTCTTTCTATCTTTGTTTTATTTCTTTCCTTTCTTCTTATTTTGAGCTACAAGATCTCACATATATGAGAGAGATAAGATTTTGGTGGAAAGGATCCAGTGTATATTACGCGAGTGATCAAAATCGTGCTTCACAGAAAAATGTGTTTACCTATCGATATGTGTTTTTTTTTTTAAAAGGTGTTACTCGATCCTTTCCTAAATGTGTATTTTATTGTTATGATCAAATCTTTTGTTTACTTTGATATTTTTGCTTTAAGATCTATCGTTGATACGAGTTGAAATTAAATCGATAAAAGATGATTTATATAATCGAACGCGAAACGTTCTCCAGATGGGAAGTCAACTAATCGGGAAACCAGTCAGGAGGGTAACCAATCCAGTGTTGAAGTTGGTAACATCGAGGAGCCGCCGCCATCGCCGGAAGCTCGGTTGCAACCGGAAGACCTTTCTGTTGCGACGACAAAGATCAAGGACGTGGTTAAGGAGGTCAAGGCCAGCACGGAGAACGTGTCACCTCTCAAAACACCGGAGTTGAAGTTGTCCGTAAGAAAACTTTTGGGTTGCAGTCCTTCACCTCCACCAATTACGAGAGATCGATCAGCTAGTCCAGAAAATTGCACGGAATCTAAAAGCCGTGTCACGAGTATCGCTGACATTAAAACAACCATAAACGATTCTAAATTAACCACGCAAGTTGTTAGATCGTTGGTCCATAATAATCAAGATGAAGCTACAAAAGGTGAGAAATATTTTTATCATTAGTAATCATTAGTAATCATTATTTTTATACTTGGCGCACATTGTACGATTCTTAACAACTTATCAAAATAATCGTAGGAATCAATTAATTTATATTTGGATTAACACTTAGGATAGAAAAGTAAGACAGTTTTGTGGATTATTAGTTCCGACGTCTACCCAATGTTTGTTTCTCCTCTATCATCGCGAAGACGGAAACACTGAGGTCAAAAGCCTTAGCTCGAATACGACGTGTATATCCCATTGGAGGGTTCGAATCCTCATTTATAATTCAGGACGTCGTCCGATAAAGCTTCCAAGCGAAAGGGTATACATGCTGACCGTTCAAAATATAACTATCATTGATTTCCGACACGTGCCAAATTTCATTTCTTTTTTTTTTTCTACAAACCATGATTAGGTACACAAATGATCATCTAACTGTAAGTTGATCTTTTGACTAATCGAGTTATCCAAACGATATTTATGATTACAAATGAATGAAACATTTCTAACAGAGATATATAAAACAGATGAATAGAAACTGATTAACATTGATGATACGATTAATATTGCTGACTATAAATTTGAAGAAAAACAATCTGATGCGTTACTTTCAACTAACAACAAAAAAGAGTAGATTAAAATATAAATTTGGTTCAATGATTTGTCCATGGACATGGTCAAACTTGTACTGGATGTGTTGGTAACAACGCGATATCGGTCGCGGGAACGAAAAGTCAGTCGGAATAAATTTATGGGTTTAATATGCGGGTCGGTCGTGTCGGTCGTTTACGCCCCTCTATAAGTGTACATCGTAGACACCTATATGGTGTGTGTGTGTGTGTGTGTATGTGTATGTGGTCTCTTTCTCTCCTTCTCTTTCTCGTGTACCGTCGGACGTGTATTTCTCCGGGGCCCATAACTTTTCCCGATTAAGCGCAAATCAAAAAGCAATCTGCCGAGCCCCCCTACACCCCCACTCCCACTCTCGGCAGCAGCCATCGGAGGCGCGAAAGTAAAATCATAAATATCCGCGGGAAAAGGAGAGGAGTCGGGTTAGAGTACGTAAGGAAAGAAGGGGGTGGGCGTCAGGGGGAAGGTGGTCGGTCGTTCGAGTGAGAGGATAAACGGTGAGACCTTTAAGGGGTAAAAAGGGGCCTGAGGGAGGGTGGGATTGACGTGCGCGCGCTTTAAGTGCCGCAGTAGATCAGCTAGTCTGACCATAGCTAGGGAAAATGCACGTCCGATCCTAGTATTGAGTTCGATCACTGCATCACCGATGGGCTCTCATAGCGGTAGCCTTTGAGAGATTGAAATTCTCTTGATGGAACCCCCACCGACTATGCGATTATAATCCTGAAACATTTTAGCCTTTGCACTCCAGCTAGGATTCTTTTAAAAGTATTTTTAACCTTTACACTCCAAGCAAACCAATACCTGAACAGTAGTAGAACTGTTCTTAGGAGTACAAAGGGTTAAATTGAAATGTTTCAATTAGAAGGGACAATTGTGAAACATTTTAGCTTTTGCAAGCTAGCTAGGATTCCTTTAAAGTATTCTACAAGTTCTTGTTAGTTTTAAATTCAATATAATTAACCCTTTATACCCCAAGCAAACCAATACCTGAACAGTAGTATTACTGTTGTTAGGAGTACAAAGGGTTAAATGTATAGGAGTTATAAAATGTAATTGTACTTCATATTTTCATGGGTATCCCTATGTAACCTGTGCTTATTGGGGGAGGAGTGTAAAGGGTTGTTAGAATATATTACGAAATAATAAAAGAGCATAAAGTATACATACTTTTCTACACGTTGACACACAACACAGTTAAATTAGGAAGCATCAGTTGGGGATTTATGATATCGACACTAATTCACATTTACGCTAAGGTAACTGAGAACAAACGACGAGGGTTTACTGAGTTTATATCCCGTTTCGGGGCTTTCTACGCCTAATAACCGAAATATCTCGACGATTCGTTTAGTTACGTTGAGAAAATACAAGAAGAAAGAATAAGGTCCGAATGCTTCACCGAAACAGAGAGCAAGTTGAAATGGTGTGCCTTCGGTATCATTCGCTAGGAGCAAGAGGGCAGGAAGCTTTTCGTAATCGAATTAGTCCGACCCTTCCTTCCTTCCTTCGTGTCCGAGTGTGATTGCTTCGGGTCTTTTGCCGAGGGTTAAATTCTACTCTTCTCTTTTCTTCCCTTACGTTGATCATACGAGGAATCTATCGGGTTCTTTAACAAACTATCTTTATATTTTTAAAATTGAACATTCGTATGAAATTTCTCATTTCGTTCAACACAAAAAAGTCTATCAAATTTCTATCATGTTTCACCCCCCCTTCCGCTCCCTCCATTTTAATTTCTAAACTGGACTCTAACTGCAATTGTAATTGGTTTTTTGGAAAGAACAAAAAAAAAACACACGAATCCAACAATATGGTCGTTGTTGGTGATTAAAGTTAGTCGTTATTGAGAAAAACGATAGACGAGTTTGTAGTTTAACGTGAATGTAACGCGCTCACGAGAGACATTCGTGGTAGGATTCGTGAAGGGGTGGATGGAGAAAAAGAGAGGGTGGGGCTGTAAACCGCGCGAGTTATTTTCCGAGGAGGGATTTTAAACCGCTGTACATATGGATGCGGGCTTTCCTACGGCAGGGTTCCGATTGGATTACGTAGCTATGCGTTAATTGATTAAAGCGCTATACGCATTGCCGTATGGTAGCCATTTTCCTGACGCGCATGCGTATCGTCGGAAAATAACTACAACATATATTTTCATCTTTATTTCAATTTAACACGGAATATTTTGCATTTATTTCATGACGAACAAATGAACAATAAAATTCTATTTTTTCTTGGAATCAAATCATGATGATTTAAAACATTTTTAAATATATTTAGTTTGAGGTTAGGATTAGATGAGAAAAATATATTTAAAATGTGTCATATAGAAAGAAGATGATCGTTTTGACTAAATAAATTCCATCGGACAGATGGAGAAAGCTAAAGGAGAGGGTGATTAAGGTGGGAGAAATCTAAGGGTAAGAAGAGTAAAGGGAATAAGAAGAAGAAGAAGAAGAAGAAGAAGAAGAAGTGACTAACGACCCCCTATAAGACTTGCGTAGCTCACCACTTTGCTAAATTATATAAATCACATCCCCTTCGTCAAGGGCTCTTACGAGAGGCGCTTAATCCTCCCCCGGCTCCACCCACAGCCCCCACATCGAACCAACTCCCTGAGTTCCCATCGGCCAACACCTCCTGAGAGTTGTACCGTAGTTACTTTACATTAAGCACCCATTAATTAAATACTATACTTCGTTTATTATCGGCGTGCCTCTTTAACTCCCTTTGTATCAACAATTATTTTTATTTTGTTACGTTCAATGTATCCTATAGGGATGTTTAATTGAGGTAGTCCCAAAAATATGTATGAATAATTGTTAAATAATCAAAAGACACGTCCTGTTTCGTTTGAAGACACCAAGTATACTTGTAATTAATTTAAATTTTGATGACACACTAATGGTTTATAATGATCGATAAAATTTCAAACGAAAAGTCATAGAAATTTGTTCAGGGATGTTAAAAGTTGGCAAATAATTCCTTGTGGAAAATCATAATCCATGAAAAAGGATGAAGAAAATACTCCGAGAAGATGGTCTCGCTAATGTTAGCCAATAACAAGTTCTACTCGACGTATGATTTGAATAAGAATCTCGTAAGCTTAGTCAAAATTTATGTTGATGGCGTGCAGACCGACATCAATGACCCGTGAAAGATCAGAAAGATCAATTTCGAATTCCCTTGTGTTTCTTTTCTTCTAGCATTCTTCTTGCATTAATCATAGAAGATTCTTCTAAGAAAAACCTAGCCAAATATCGATTCCGTTTAGAATCCTGATTGTTTTCTTTTTTTTTTTTTTGATCACTCAATTCATCGATTTTTTAACGGTGTGTTGATTGATCAATTATTTTTCACAACAATTATTATTAAAATATGTAGAACATTTTGGAAATTATTTATTAGCCAACACGATATAAATATCCAGGATCAAATTGCCGTGGAAATGGTAACGGAAATGGGAAACAGAGAAGATCACGAACAAATTTCACATTGGAACAACTTGCCGAATTGGAGAGGCTCTTCGATGAAACTCATTATCCGGATGCATTTATGAGAGAAGAATTAAGTCAGAGACTTGGGTTAAGCGAGGCACGTGTACAAGTTTGGTTCCAGAATCGTCGTGCTAAATGCCGCAAACATGAAAGTCAATTGCACAAAGGTGAGAGTGTGGGATAATATATTGTTATTATTTAAAATTTGATTAGGGGTATCTGTTTTGTGTTAATTCAATTGTATTTTGGTTAATAACGTTTCTAATTAAAATTAACAATTGACTGTTCCACACTGACAACAATTGTAATTCTCATTCGAACCGGACAAGAAGGTGTTGCAGGTGGTATGGTGCTGGCACCTCGAAGTCCACCAACAACATTGGAACCATGCAGAGTGGCACCGTATTTGCCAGCTCTGAGACTTCATCCACCGATGCAAGGTGGTGGAAGTAACGTGAGTGCTGCTGCTGCAGCAGCAGCAGCAAGTTCGGCATTTGATCCAGCCGTTCTCCATTATGCCGCGGCAGGTGGTCTTTTTTGTTTACCACCTCCACCACCACCACCACCGACATCTTCTAATCATCCGCATCCCTTAAGCCTAGCTGCTTCTTTAGCCGCAGCAGCAGCACGTTCCAAGAACAGCAGCATCGCTGATCTAAGGCTCAAAGCTAGACGACATCAAGAAGCCCTTGGACTCGACAGGCCAGCGTAAATGATCTAATCGATGTGATTAGATTATGATTACGTTGAACGATCGATTATGATTAATTCGATACTTTTAACACGTGCAGCTGAGAACGGATGTGTGTATGACATTGTTGAATTAACATAACACGCGCACTTGTTCGTAATAAGTATCGTGAATGTTAACTTGAACGATCGAACTCATTTGATTGTTGCAAATCAAAAAAAAAAAAAATGACAACGATATTTAATCGTTGTTCGTCGGGGTGTTACTAACATTTCGTTTGATGATACTCCGACGGAAAAGGACGCTGACCTCCTATCGATTGCATTATGGTATACGCTTATCGTATTGTCTTCTCATGCGATATTTCCAACATTATTCTGGTTTTAACGATACCTATTGTAATCTATATGTTTCTCTTACATACATAGTTTCCTGTATGTGATACTATTAAAAAAAATTCGGTTTTTATTAAAATTCTTATATCTTTTTCATCGTAATTTTCATCATTGTAATAATCTTTTTTAGATTATTATATTTCAATCGTATCATTTTGATCTCATTATACATACATGGACAAATTATTGTCAGATTATTGCTTGAAGAAAAAAAGAAATGATCAAATATATAATAGGAATACAATAGAATAATCTTCTCTATCTGATCGTGAGTTTAATACGTTAATTAATCATCTCTCAATAATGAGGAATCATAATCAGAACAAAAGGAATAAGAAATGAATATCCTTTGTTGAGAATCAATGACAAACGCGTGACTAGAATATCATTCCTATTAATATTTGTAATAGGGGTTGAAATAGTAAACGATCGGGAATCGTAATGGGAATCCAGTAGTGTTTATGGATCGGTCATCCGAGTGGTATAAGACGTAAGACATAATTCTTGGGGATGATTCACTGATGGTGGATCAGGGGGAGGGGGTTGGTTGGTGGACGCTGGACGAATAAGTTTCGTTCCTCGAGAATTTCCTCGGTATCCTCAAACAGGAATTGGGTGGTGGTAGTAGTATGTTGGCGGTGATGTTACGATGGTGTTATTACATTTGTAGTGGTAGTGTTAGCTAGCTCTGGATATGGTGGTGGTGGTCCAGCAGCAGCAGCAGTAGCAGCAGCAGCATTGCTGTCGGGGCGCTAATGCAATAACGCGACGCTACACGGATAAATCAAGACGGGTGAACCGTCCCGCCAGTAGCGTAACTATGTAATCGCGTTACCCTCCAACTCCCAAGGGCGCCGTTATCATCTCAACCGTGTACCCTATTTGGGACCAACCGAACTGACGCAAGTGTGTTTTTTATTCGAAAAATTCTACGACGAAATAACAAGCAAAAAAACAAGCAATTGATTAAATGATTTGAAAGATAGATTTAATTTTATCAAATCTATAATTGTATGTGAAAATATTATATTTTCTTTTTAGATATCAAATATATATTATTTTATCTTGAATGAATTTATTATAGAAATAATGAAAAAA
The DNA here is from genome assembly GCF_049000335.1 of Polistes dominula. Classification (NCBI taxonomy): domain Eukaryota; kingdom Metazoa; phylum Arthropoda; class Insecta; order Hymenoptera; family Vespidae; genus Polistes; species Polistes dominula. Next base: position 900,864 of record NW_028300915.1, read on the forward strand.
AAAAAAAAAGAGAAAGAGGAACTACACGACATAATCGGTTAAGATTAATTTCAATTAGAATAACGGACGATTCTTAATTTCTAATCTGCGTACGCTCGAATGATCCGCGTTGTATCGTCGCCAATTACAAAATCCCCATGGATGAGGAGAAAATTCGTTCGCTAGCTTGAAAAAGGGATGAAACAAAGAACATGACTGGTCCCCCCAACCCTCTTCCTTCTCACTTCTTCCCCGTTCTCGTTGGAGAACACCGCGAGTTAAATAAAATGGTATATAAAATACAAAAAAAAAAAAAAGCAAAGAAAAAAAAAGAAGAAGAAGAAGAAGAAGAAGGAAGTTGAAGAGGAAACTCGAGAGGATAATTTCGAGGGATTTAGTTGAAGAAAAAGTGAGAAGGGAAGTATAGTAAAAAGAAGAATGGAGAAAGAGAGGAGGAGTTCGCGAAGAGGGTTGGTTGGTTGGTTGCTTGCTTGCTTGATGAGGAAGTAAGAGAGGGGAATGGGGTGAGAGGGGGGAGGAGGGGGGGGTAGGGAAAGATAAGCGAGCGCAATACCTCGCTTATTCTAATCCGAGTTTGAAGGAGTTTTCTTCTTTTTTCTCTTCTACGCAGTTACTCGTAAATTGGCCGTCGTTTGTCCGCCGCCAAGGGGTCGGCCCTGGCGTGACTCGAACGACCAAATCTCACCCTCCACTCTTCTTCTTTTTTTTCTACTTCTTCTTCCTCCTCCTCCTCCTCCTCATCCTCTTATTCGTTTCTTGTTCTTCGAAAGAAAAAGGACTTTTTCCTATCTTTTCTCTAAAGATTTTTTGCCATTATCTTCTTATTTATCTTCAACTTTCTAATGATTTATCGTACAAATACGCATGAACTATTTACAATTAAAAAAAAAGGAAGAAGATAATTGAAACGATAAAAAAAAATACAAATATGATAGTAATTGATAATAGAACATTTAAAAGGGTGGGAAGGAAGAAGGGAAGGAAGGAAGGAAGTTAAAATGCTATTCATCTTTCGTTGGTGTCGACTACCTAACTGCGAAATAATGTCTCGCTAGAAACGACCAACATCATCAATTATCATACACCCTTCCTTCCTCCCTTCCTTCCTACAGAACGAAACTAGTAATGTTATAGCAAGAACAATCGGGAAAAGGACCTAAAAGGGAGAGGGGTGTTTCCTAGAAGGGAACTACTCGCGGTTTGTTTCGTGGTCGTTTGTTTCTGTCCGCAAGTTTTTTTGGTTGTTGTTGTTAATTTTATTTATGTATATATCTCATCTCTCTTCTAATTTACGATTGTAGTACTTTAAAATCTTTTAGAAAATTACTATTAATTATTGTATTAATGAAATAAAATACTTGAATAAGTATCATTTAATTTATAAAACGTTTGACATATTTAAACAACGAATATCTTTAGATTAATCAACAATTTGTTCAATTTACGTAGATCCGAGTAGATAATTTACAAGATAATCAATCGGTTAACCTGTGCACATATACAGATTGGAGGATTTAGTATACGTATTAGATATATACAGTAGAACGTGAAACGAACATCGATTTGATTTGTACTACAAACGAGCTTGACAAATCCTGTAAAACGTATCATTCCTGTAACGTTGATACGATTATCAATCTAGAGAAACTGTAAATATGCTATCATCTCGACAGGATTAGGAATACAATGAATTACGAATAATCATCGTTACGAATTTATATTCAAGATTAGAACAGGATTTGTTTTTTTTTTTTTTTTATGAATTATGAATGATGAAAAGTAATGTCGTTTATTACGCATGTCAAATTATTTCTAATATTTTAAATGAAAAAAAAACTGATTGATAATTTTTATCATTACGATATTAACAATTTGCATGTCAGATAGAAAAAGGTTGTTGATAACGTGATTAATTAATTTAATTATTGATTAATAATAATAAATATTTTTGTTTGAATTTTGAGGTTAACAAACGACGTTACTTTCTACCTAATATATATTACAATTTAAATAGGTGTGAGAAAGAACAAATTGATTAGCATTTGTAAATGTTAAGTTTCACAGTAAACTTAATTCAAAAGCTCGTGTTACATTAAATAATAAAGTCAGTGATTGCAGCGCAAGAGAAGAAGTAAAAGAAGAGTGTTGGGGTAGGGAAAAAGAAAGAAAGAAAGAAAGGAAGGAAGAAACAAAAAGAAGAACCGTAGTAGTGGGAAATATTGTTAAGGGGGTTTGGGGGTGGTTGGGTTGAAGAAGAGGTAGAGAGTCGATGGTTGTGTGCAGGAAGGAAGGAAGGAAGGAAGGAAGGAAGGTGGTAGTAGGATCGGTGGTGGTAAACGGGGCCTTTACACCCCCGCCAGATATATCATCGCCTGGCAGTTATGTGTGTCATGAATTTTAGATTATCCTTGGATTAGATTAAGGGGCGGGCATGCAGGGGTGCCACGAGCGAGCCACCACCACCAACACCAACACCAGAACCAGCAGCAGCAGCAGCAGCACCACCACCACCACCACCACCACCATCAGAGTGAAAGGCAGAACGAGGCCAGCACATAGCCGTTTGAATTATTTCCAAATCTTTCTAACATATCCTTTTCGCATTCTTCTCCTCCATCACGTTTTCTTCTACGGTTGTGAAGTAGTAACGCCGATTGATTTCCTGCTACTTCTTTTTCTTTTTTACAAGACGAAAGAGAGAGAGAGAGAGAGAAAGATGAACGAGGTATACTGGTACATTCATATAAAAAGAATAAGAAGATGAAGATAGGAAAAAGGTAAAAATCGTTTTCTTATTATCGATTTACATTTAAGTAAAGTAAAATGTAAGTATATATCCACCCTTTAAGCAAATTCAAAAAGGTTAACATAGCACAAAATGTGAAACTCGTGAACTTTATTTTCCAGGGTGATCATCCAATCGGAATTCCAGTAGAAGTTTTAGCTGTTAGATGGGTAAGTTGCGATAGGAACCGATGCAAGTTAAGAAAGAAGAAGAAGAAGAAGAAGAAGAAGAAAGGAAGGAAGGGTGAAAAAGAAACTACTGGACTGAAAGAGAAAAAAGAAAGATAGAAATAGAGAGAAAAAGAGTGGGGAGAAACGAGGGGTTAAACGGTGTTCCAGGCTTGAACGAATCCGATGCCGAATCAATTCGCGTAATAGTCTAAGGGGGTTGGAGGTTATAGAGAGTGCTCATGGACGTTAAACCGACTACGTTTATCGTACATTTGATATCTCTCTCTCTCTTTCTCTCTTTTCACATTCAGTTTGGTTGGAAGGCAGCTAGCTTGCTATCTCTGTCTTTCTTTCTTTCTCCCTTCTCTGAAGAAACACATTGCTAGTGGGGTTTGGGGGTGGTAAGCTTCGATACGGACCATTACCGCACCTGTCCCTCAAGTTCGACCGTACGAGAAACGAGGCAAACTCTAATGAAGAGAAGCAATCACTTAAGCAGCCTCGTATAACGTACGTTTTATTCGCGAGAGATAAGCTTTAACGTCTCTCATCCCTTATCTTCAACCTTTAGGAAAAGAAAAAAAAAAAAAAAAGAAAAAAAATAGAGTAAATGATTCTACCCTCTTTTTCCAACTACAAACCAACTATCGTATTGATGTTCGTTTATGTGTATTTTATTAGTATACCTTTGAACGGGACACGAGTGCAATTTATTCCCCATGCTCACCCCTTCATCTTCTTCTTGTAATTCGAATTTTTGATCATCATTGTGTCATTGTCATTGTTTTGTAATTTAATTGTTTTGTGTTATATTGTTGTTGTTTTATCGATCGAATGAATAACATTGTAAAATGCCAATATTCCTTTATTCTTGATTAATTAGCGAATAGTCTTTTTTGTTTTTTTTTAACATAAATCCAAATTGGCAAAAGTTTTAATAAAAAAATTCTCTTTAACAAACGAACATACAATATTATTATTATTATTATTATTATTATTATTATTATTATTATTATTATTATTATTATTATCATTATCTCATGTGTATGTATCGACGTAATATGTTATATAGTATGAAGATCTGTGATATTTTCAAATATTATATTAATAATGCGAGTTATTTTCTATAAACGTCGAATGGAAGCATTCGTCTGACACGAGAGAGAGAGAGAGAGAGAGAGAGAGAGAGAGAGAGAGAGAGAAAAAAATTTAAATTCAATCTTATTCAATCGAAACAAAATGAAACTATTCCAAATTCGATATAATTTGAATTAACTGTCACGTAAATTCAATTACTTCAATTTACTAATGCAAGATGTATATCATTTATATATATATGTACATACATGTAGAAATACATTAGAAAAAATTATTGTTAAATTGTGCGTAACAGATAATAATAATAATTAATCAAATTTGATGTATCTAATAAATAGTATGTAAACTATTAATTCATTAATCCTTTCGTTATTATCGTAAATAACCTGATTTGCGATTTAAAAATTATGTAACGAAAGGATTAATTATCATAAAAGAACAAATTAGAAATAAAAATGTATTGGGATCTCTGACAGGAGTGTGGCGTAGATTCGACCTATCTACTCTAATTTGAAATTAAGCCACCAGATAGCGTAGTCAAGTGCTAGAGATCCCAATATTTTATACAAAATTTGATCTAATTTCATTAACAATATGATTTTCAATGCATGTACATAAATATGTGTACTAATAATTTATGAATAATTATATAATAAGAATATTTTCATTTAACATGACAATTTGCAATGATCAATTTATATCGAAAATAATTAATAATGTAATCTCTCGAATCTTCTTCTTGAAATAGATCAATCAATCAATTGTCGTCTACTTTCTTTCAACTCTATACGATTTTCTTCTTCTTCTTCTTCTTCTCTTCTTTCTTCTCGCATAGAACAACAACGATGATTTAATTTTTATATTGGCGCGAATAAAGCGAGCTATAAAATCGACATGATGATAGACCATCATCATCATCTTCATCATCATCATCATCATTTTGGATTCGCAATTGAATTTCATTACAATTACGTATTTTACAATGATATATTAATAAATATAATTATTAATCATAATAATCATAATAATAAATGTAATATATTATCCCTCAATGTGTGTTGTGCTCCCATTTAGCCTTAATTATGATACATGGATGCGATTTTTTTTTATTTTGAATTCTTTTTTTTAATTCCTATAGCAATATAACAATGACTCTTAGTAATTTGTTTTTTTTTTTTTTTGATCAGCGTACAAAGTGCGTAAGAAACTTGTAATTATACTTCCCAAGGTTGACGAGGAGTAGCACCTTTTATGTTTTTTTTTTTTTTTTTTGAATATTTTGCACTTATATTTTCTATTTTATTTTATTTTTTTTTGGTTTGTAATTATTAAATTATTCTGTATGGTTTCTTTTTTTTTTTTATCATCCCTGGATTCTTTATGTTATTATTATTATTATTATTATAATATTGTTTTTTTTTTTTACAGACGATCGTCGTTGTGTCGTAAAAAGAAAAATGGGATGAAGAAAGGATTGTTAGATTAGATACATTTGGCTAAATTACGATCGTACGAAATTTCTTATACTTCACAAAACAACACAAAACAACACAACAATAACAACAACAACAACAAATTGTTGCATCTATCTTCTTCTCTCACGTGTGTGTGTGTGTGTGTGTGTACAGAGAAGAAATACTTAATTTCTAGGCAGTCAAAGGTATGCAGTAATAAAAATAATTATTAAAAAAAAAAAATAATAATAATAATATTATTATATAAATATATGCACATTATAAATAATATACTCATGTATAAGTATTTATAGGTATGTGTGTATATATTTATAATTTATATAAATGTATATATTATTGTTTTTTTTCTTCTTCTTCTTTTTCTTTTAATTAACCACTTAAGCGTGTTGTTCGTCGACTATATCCGTCATCGCTTGATTATCGCGACACACACCAGAGCGCGCGCACTACTCTGCGCACAGATCTCGTCACACTTAACTGATTATATAGCAATCGTGTTTCAAAAAAAAAAAAAAAAAAAAAAGAATTATACTACTTGGCATTTTTTGCGAGATGCTAGTAGAAAATAATAATAATAATAATAATAATAATAATAATAATAATAATAATAATAATAATAAAATAATAACTTGGAATATGACGTACGTACAAGTACGTGCATGTTTCTTTTCCTTCTTAATTTAACTTTTCATTTTCTAATTAATTAATTAATTAATTAATTAATTGTATTTAAATTTGTAGCATTAAAATTACGATGGAACACTCGTGCCGCAAGGATAGGATAATCAGGTACTAGGAACAGCCCAAAGTTCCAATCCTTTGAGAGAGAAATGACAAGTCGTCGAAAATCTATTTGTTTATCGTTCCACATACTCCAATCGAAAAGTTTTACATATTATTATTATTATTTTTAATCATTTGTCTTATTATACAATGCATATTTTTTTGTGTTTGTTTTGTTTGTTTCCTTTTTCTCACACTCACTCTCATTCTCTCCCTCTCTCTCTCTCTCTCTCACTAATTATCTTTTCATATCTTTTCTTATTTCTGAGCCATGGGAAGAAGAAATACATAATTTATTGGAGTACGATTGTTTTGTTTGTTTTTTTTTTTTATTTTAATTTTTAATACTACTATTATTTTTATTATTATTATTATTGTTATTATTATTGTTTTATTATTATTTAATTTTATAGATTATCGTGCAGGATGTTTATTTTTTTTTTGAATAATTTTTATTGTAACATTTTGTAAAACTTTTCGATTGGAATGGGAAAAAAAAAAAAGCTAATTATATTCATATTTTAATAATCAAATCTGTGATGATAATAATAAATATAATAATAATAATAATAATAATAATAATAATAAAAATAATAATGTTAAAAATGATAATACTATAGCTACTTTTGTTATTACTATTAACTATTGCTACGGATTCTATTTAATGATATTAATAATAATAATATTAAAAATAATTCTAATTATAACCAATACACACAATTAACAAAAATTCATATCTAAATATATTAACAACGCAACTTTCTCTCTCTCTCTCTCTCTCTCTCTCTCTCTCTCTCTCTCTCGTGCGTTTAATGATTTAATCTTTTTCATTCTTTGTATGTTTTGTACATATTTTGTAATATATTTAGATAAAAGGAAAAAAAAAACAAAACAAAAAAGAAAACAAAGAATTCAACTAAATATACGAACGTACTTTGAAATCGTACATAGCTCGTGTTGAGTAATCATCACCATCATCATCATCATCATCATCATCATCATTATCATCATCTTTACTGTTCCAAAAAAAAAAATAAATGAACAAACAATAAGATGACAAGAATATATATATATAGTTTGGATAAGAAAATGAAAAATAAGGTACCATTGAAAATAAAATAAAATAAAATAAAAAAAAATAAAATATAATAAAAAATAAAACTGTATAAACCTAATCCCCCCAAAGGACGGGAACCCGCTCTCTCCAAACAACCAACACTGCTCGCTCGAAAACATTACAATTAAATATAATACACGTTATGTAATTAATTACACAATATAATATAGGATTAATTTAAGAAGTATTATTTTACGTTCGTTTAATAGTTAATTGTAACCATGGGAATTATGGCTCAGTCTATTATACTAGTCTCATGCAATAACAACAATAAAGATACAACAATGTATTTACTTCTTGCATTCGTCATTTAATTATTTACTTGTTTTCCTCTTTTGCTTTTTTTTTCTTTTTTTAATTCTTGTTTTCTTCTCTTTCTTTCTTTTATTTGTTTTTTTGTTTGTTTGTTGCAATCATCCCTTTATATTCATGTATCCTCATCATGCACACACAACCTTTATTATTATGTTCTACTCCTTTTTTCTTTTTCTTTTTTTTTTTTGCAATAGAAAAAACATGAAATTTTCAAATATATTTAATTCAACTTTTGTTGGTTGGTTTTTTTTTTTTTTGTTTTTTTTTTTCACTTTCTCCATTATACAATATGTATCTTATTTTTTTTTTTCATTTTTTTTTAAGATGATCATGTATAAATAGATAATTGTGTTTTTGTTGTTTTCCATTTCACCATTTTTGGTTTTTCCCCTTTTTTTTTTTATTTCAATCTCTGTGTTTGTTTTTTCTCTCTGTTTTTCTCATTGACACACTTTTACTTACTTACTTACTTACTCTCTCTCTCTCTCTCTCTCTCGCGTTTATTTTGCGTTTATAATTAGAATTTTTGTATGTTCTTTTTCAGTATTTATTTTCTTCATCTTCTTTCTCTTCCTCAACTTCTATATGACAATATCGAGTATGATAATTGTTCAAAATAAGCCGCATAAATATTACATAACTCGACAGGGTCATTTTTATCGAAATAATTATATTTTTCTTTAAGACAAATTTTAACGAAGAAAATTCATTTCAAACTTCTGATGGGAAAATTCAAAATTTGTTTTTCTTTTCATATATATATATATATATATAAATAAAATATACACATGTATATATGTGTATTACTTGGATTGATTGTGTACGAATAAAATTGAATTTGAATTTGAATTCTTTTCTTTCTTTCCTTTTCTTTTTTTTTTGCTTTTGACAATCGCGACAGCAGACAAAAATACAAGCAAACTTTTTCTGTTTTTTTTCTTCTTTTTTTTTTTAGTTTTGTGTGTGTGTATATATATACATATAAATATAAATATACTACAGATAATTGTATAAAAATATATAAGCCTTTGAGATTAATAAAAAGTGAAGGAAAAATGATATGAAGTTATTATTAAGATGTACAGAAGAATAAAAAAAAAAAAAAAAGTCGATTTCAAAAAAGTACGTTAAAATGTATTATCACACTCGCGAAGAATTTCTATTTGATTTCAATATGATTTCATTTTATTATTATCATCATCATCATCATCATCTCTGATGATAAGTATAGAATCTCTTAAATGATCATTTCTAATTAAAAAATTCTATTAAAACAATGATTCGTTTAACCAGTTAAACGTGTTTGACGACTATAACCGTCATCGCTTGATTATCGCGACACACACCAGAGCGCGCGCACTACTACTCTGCGCACAAATCTTGCGCAACACTTAACTGGTTAAAACAATTATGATTCTTCAATAAATATGATTTATAATAATATATATTCATCGTATTTTTAATATTTTTTTTTATCATGTATCATAATTAATAATGTAAATGAATAGGACGTATATATATATATACCTCTCTCTCTCGATAATAATAATAATAAAAAAAAAGAAAAGGGAAGAAATATAAAATCATTGAATTTAGCAGATTGGATCATCTCCCCCTCCCCCTCCCCACCCCTTGTCGAGCAGTGTAACAAATGTGGGGCTTTTGGTGGTTTTGCTTTTTCTAATCCAAGTTCTTACATATATATATATATATATATATATATATACATATATAATAAGTAATATAAAAAATATTAATATCACAAAAATGGCGTAGAGGGTAAGGAAAGGACCAAATATAGCCAATCAATCTATCTATCTATATATATATATATATATGTATATAACAAAACTTGGATAAAGTCAAAGAAATAGCCACGACCTTACAAACACACACACACACACACACACACATATCTTCTTGAACATGCATTAATTTATTTTTTATTCTCTTGCACGGACGAAAAAGAGGCTGTATATATAATAATTTATTTTCATACATATATATATATATATATGTATGTATGTATATGTATTTTTTGTATTTATTTATAAGATTTCTTATCTTGCATCTGTCGAAATGTATAAAAAGGATAATAAAAGAATTATTATATTGATATTTATATTTTTTGTTTTGGTTTTGTTTTGTTTGTGTGTTCCTTTCACGAAAAGTGCAATCAGGGATTTTCTAAAGACGAGAGACACAACGAGGGGAGCTAGAAATATTTTTTTTCTGTTTTTTTTTTTCTTTTTTTGTTTTCTCGGCGCAGCAACAGCAATTAATTTCAATCGTATGTAAAATTTCATCTATTATTACAGTTTGTTTTTGTTTTTTTTTTAAATTGAAACGATTGAGAAATTCTATTTTATTTAATAATAATGAGAGTTAGAGTATTAAAATAAAATCATCACTCGGAAAAATAATAAATCCTCTTATTTCTCTCCTCTCTGATCAAACGACTAACTGACTGACTGACTGACTGACTGGACTGACTGTATTTTGAATCATACCAAAAATATTGTTACACACTTGTCTTTTTTTTTTTTTTTTTTTTTTTTTTTTTTTATAATTAAAACCTCTCTCCCTTGTAAACTCACCCGCCGCGCAAATTTTTATTCCTCCTTTCTTTTGTTTTTAATTCTTTTTTCGTACTCTCTCATTTACAACAAATGACTCGAGGATGGTCAGTTGATTTTTTTTTTTTTTTTTTTTTAGCATTACATTTATTATTCTCTCCTCTCCTTTTATTTTTTCTTTTCCTTTCTTCTTGTTTTCACATTGTTTTACTCCTTTTTTAGGTAGATACAAGAGAGAGAAAGAGAAAGAGATATAGACAGATGAATTAATGGGAGAGAGAGAGAGAGAGAGAGAGAGAGAGAGAGAGAGAGAGAGAGAGAGAGAGAGAGAGAGAGAGAAAAGTAAAAATAAAAATACAAATTAAAATATTTAATAATAAAAGTTGTAGAAATAATCTTTTTTTTCTTTTTTTTTTCTTTTAATCATATGTTTTTTCTTTTCATTTTTGTAGTTTCCCCCCCTTTTCTTTTTTTTGTTTATCGAATGTCGCATCAGCATAATATTTTCACATTTGACATATATATATATCTATATATATATATATATCTTATAATTGTAATTAATACAGTATTTTGTCACAGTATTTTTGGTTGTTGTTTTTTTGTTTTTTTTTTTTCCTAAGAAATTTTGAACGCTGATGGTGTGAGAGAGATGATAAAAAGCGCATCCATCCTTCTTGTACAGTAAAAAAAAGTGCTCGCTTTGATTTTGTTTTTTCTTTTTTTTTTCTATTATTTTTTTTTAATGTTTTTTATTTTTTTTTTTATTTTTCGTTTAAATTAGCCCAAACATCTGGACTGGAATGAGACAGTCTCTGCGCTCAAATTGTTGTTTTTTAATATTTTTTTTGTCCTTTGTTGTTGTTGTTGTTTGTTTAAAAATAAAGAAACCAAAAAAAAAAAAAAAAAAAAAAAAAAAAAAAAAAGAACATAAAGATTTCACATTAATATGAAGAAGATTTTTAAAAATCAATTTAAGGAGAGATCATTATAAATAGAGCACGTAAAAATTAGTATTGCGATAGATATCACGTCATAGATTCAAAAACTCTGTGAATTTTTTCTGTAAATAATTATTCCAATAATAGTAATAATAATAATAATAATAATTAATAATAATAATTAATAATAATGTTGTAGTATTTGCAAATTAAATAACATATTATATAACTTGTGATTGATAATAAGAGAGAGAAAAGAAGAAAAAAAAGTATATATTTGAAAAATAATATGATTTATCAGCGATAACAAAAAAAAAAAAAAAAAAAAAAAAAATAAAACAGTGAATCTAAAAAAAAAAAAAAAGCAGAAAAAAAATGCATTAACTATATATATTACTTACACTAATATATTATTAAATGATGATCCTAATTTTAATATTGTTAACAAAAAATATTATTTAAAAAAAAAAAAAAAAAAAAAGAAAAAAAAAACCAAAGAAGAGAAATACTAATAAATCACAAAATTGTCTGTCGATTAAAAAAAAAAAAAAAAAAAAAAAAAAAAAAAACAAACAAGAAAAAAAAAATTATGTCCCGGTTATTAATAATTTGCATACATATATACATACATATGTATCATTTTTTTTTTGTCTTCAACATACTTGAAACGTGACGAGAAAAATGTAGTGTTATATATATAAACCTAATATCACAATTATCCAAGAGAGAGGATTAAAAAGTAAGCAGAAAAAAAAAACTACTTCAAGAGGTTCAGAACGAACGGAATGGCACTTATATCTTTTCTTTACTTTACTTTTTCTTCTTCTGCATTATTTTATAATAATATATCCCATCAAGTTTTAAACGTATAAAAATACATATATACTCTTGGAAAAACCTTCTTCTCTTCTCATTTGTACAACACTATATGAAATTTCTACTACACAACATACTTCTTTTTCTACTATTTTTTTTTTTTTTTTGTAGCATTAGCAATAAGTAAATAAGTATCTTCTATACCTTTGTTCTATAAGACTCTCTATTATATAAACTCATTTAAATAGATATGCACCTCTCTTTTCTATTTATATCTCTTGTTATTTTCAAAAAGAAATTAAAAAAAAAAAAAAAAAAAAAAAAAAAGCAAAACAAACAAACAAACAACATTGATTGATCCTTAACATATAAATTTTCGATCACAGTAGTTTAGCATGCTCTATAACGTGAGATCTACGCTTTTACTATCACCCAACTAATCATAGTTGGTTAATTAGTATGTGTATATTTATATAATATAGTAGCTGCTGGGCTTAGAGTTGTTGTTCTTGTTGTTGGATTCGCCAGCCATTTTTTTTATTTTTTTTATTTTTGTGTCTCCTTTCGATACGCGAGAGTTTAAACACTCGACAACGGTGTTTTATTATAGCGCTAATGGAAACGGAGCAGTATCCAGCATATACATTTTGCTAAAATTAAGGTATCACTGAATGCAGTACGTTTTTGCGGGCATTATGCGTACGATACATTCGCGTTTATACGTGGTTGTTGTTGATGGTCACAAATATTACTCCCTCCCATTAATATAAGACCCAATCCCACCCTCCCACCCACTTATTCTGTTCGGCCAACTGATTTTTATTTGTCGTTTGTATATCCTCTTTCTTCTTCTTCTTCTTCTTCTTCTTCTTTCTTCTTCTTCTTCTTCTTCTTCTTCTTCTTATGTCGCTGCTTTACTTATCTTTCATTAATGCCATTTATGTTTCATTGCTTTAATGCAATTAACAATCACGGACATTTTTCTATTCCCCTTGATATTCCACCGATGACCAAGACACACACTAACGACAACGATAATGATGAGAAGAGGCCGTGGTTTCACCCACCCACCCTGTCCACCCACGATTTTATAGCCCGCCCAACCCCATTCGGCCTGCCCCTTAAAGCGGCCTTCTGAAAAAGTAATATTACAATGTTAGATGATAATCCAGAAAAAAAAGAAATGCGAATCTTGTATAATTATTTCATTTTACATTGCTTACCACATTTAGGCGGGTTTGCTCAAACGCCATACATATTGTGAAGGCGTTCACTAAGCGGCAACGGAAATTGATCTGAAAACCGTTTCCAATTTTCTGGACCCACTTGATTCTTAAATCCATGTAGAATCTATACAAACACACAGACACACATTGCATTCATTTATTTAGAACGTATCTCGCTAATGGAAAGAAAAAGTTAATTAACACTTAGCCGACCGATCGGGAGAGATCTCCGCGTTTCAATGTAGATGATCAGTGCCCAACCCGATCAGGGGGATTTTTATTTTGTTTTCGTTTATTTATCTATATAGTAAATAATTTTCAAATGAGCATGGATGGCATGGGTCAGTCGGTAGAGCGCTTGATTCCCACCCGGAGTTCGCGGGTTCCGAGTCCCCGCTCTTCGACATCGAACGTTGGGACAGACATGCCTGCTCGTTGTTGTGGCTTTGGGATCGTGGGCGTTAGAAATGAATGTCCTTGGGACTACCACCGCCAACATTTGACGTGGTGGGCTCAGGGGGGACTGGACTGCTGCGCTTCGCACGGGGGACGGGGCTGCCCGTGGGACCACCACAATGATAGGTGCTCCCCGCAAGGGACCCGGGCACTGATTTCAAATACCGCGTCGCGTCAGGGTTACGAAAAACCTGCGTGGTGGACAGCGTAATTTGGGTTGTTCGAGCATGGTGGAAACCGTGGTCGGCTAAGTGTTAAATATAATAATAATATGTTAACGTACTTTGTGAAACATATCTTTCAAGTCATCCCTCGGTGTAGCCCATGATGCAATGGCGTCGCAAAAGTATATGAAGTCATTGACAACGCCAGCTGGATTAACTGTGACCATTTGGCACATACCTCTGAATGCTGAATCTTTTTCTTCGTTATCTCTTATTGTCCGTAAAGATGTACACCTAATAATAATAATTAACAAATAAAGATTAAGCAAACTTGTTTGATAGTCTCGGTTAGATAATACCTTTGAAAAAAAAAAAAAAGTACATTGATCAGACACATAATATACATATAAAATATCATTCGTAAGTAAACAATTATTTCTTTTTGTTATATAAACAATTATTTCTTCTACATTTTATATATTGAAAATTTTCCTTTCAAGTAATGTACTTTTTTTTATAAATGTTTATTTATTTGTATATATGTATATATGTATAAGTTACCATTGAAACGTGAAATTCATTAATTCATAAAATAATTAACTAAACTAAGAAATAACTACGCTAATCATCAGTAAAAGTATTAAATTGAGATTTGAATTTTAGGTTAGATTCGACAAAACAACACAATTAATAAGAACATTGATTTTCAACCCTTAAAGTGCACATGGGGTGTTTGACACCCCAACACAAATTTTTGATCTCTAAATATTAAATAGCGGTTTCAGGAGACGCGTTCAAACACGTTGGGTGTGTCAAACACCCCCATGTGCACTTTACGGGTTAAAAAAGTAAAGGAAGAAATAAGAACGGATCAAATTTCAATCTTATACTTTAAACTAATTAATCATTCGTGAATTTATATTTAACCTAGTTATTTCCTAAAACAACTAGTTGAAGTGTATAATTAAAATGTTAGATGTGCTTTCCTTTAAACACTTATTTCTAGACCTAGATTGTTCATGCATTCATTGAATTATACATTTTTAAAGGTAACATCATATACATATAAATATATATATATATATATTAAAAATGGATGATGATTACATGGCTAAAATTGAGATGAAAAAATAGCCATTTAATTGTAATATTCATTGAAACATTTCATAATTGACCCAATCTCTTATAAAATAGCATTAGATGAGGCATAATAATTTGATTTCTTTTTTTCACGAGGCCAGTAAGTCTTATGAAATATTTGCTTAAACGTATGAAGTAGTAATTAATTATTGTTTAAATTAACTGGCGTCGTTTTTTTTTTTTTTAAATACAATTGTGAATTTAAAGGCTGGGTTTACATTTGACAATTACCTACGTTTCGTTTTGGCCTTCTAAAAACTGTATTATATTATCTTTAGCAACAATATAGCTATTAGAGAGAGAGTAATGATAATAATAATAATAATAATAATAATAATACCTAGATAATTAAACTACTACTGCAAGAAATATTTGTAATACAAATACCAAATTGGCAATATAATTATCTACATGCACAAATATCTTCAATTGAAGCTACAAAACCTACTTGAAAGAAACCAAAAATTATTCAAAACTGAAAAAACATTTACCTAACTTATTCGATGCAAGACAGGATTAATAAATAATAATAATAATAATAATAATAAAAAAAAAATAATAATAATATACAGGCTATAAGTGATTGAACCGACTTAATTAAAAAAAAATAAAAGGTGACAAATGTAAACCTACCCCCGTGTATATCATAATAATTTTTGAGTACATAATATTTAAGAGCATACAACATCATCATACTTGCATGGTAGGCAAATGAAAAGTGATAATATATTTATGAATGAAATGTTAAAAAAAAAAATAAATAAATAAATAAATAAATATATATACGTAGGTTAGAACTTAAATAGTGGCAACTATTTATTATTCACAACCGATAAAAAAGGAGTTTGTGCCTGTTTGCACTTGTTCTTTTTATTTTTCGTGTAGTTTGTTATCCCGGGCGCTCAGTCCTTGGACCATTGTGTCCGAGCCCCTTGCGGGAAGCACCTATTATTGTGGTGGTCCCGCAGGCAACCCCGTCCCTGTGCGAAGCACAGCAGTCCG
Organism: Polistes dominula; assembly: GCF_049000335.1. NCBI lineage: Eukaryota > Metazoa > Arthropoda > Insecta > Hymenoptera > Vespidae > Polistes > Polistes dominula. Next base: position 916,928 of record NW_028300915.1, read on the forward strand.
GTCCCCTCCCCGAGCCCACCACGTCGAATATTGGCGGTGGTGGTCCCAGGGACATTCATTTCTGACGCCCGCGATCCCAAAGCCACGACACGAGCAAACATGTCCGTCCCAACGTTCGATGTCGGAGAGCGGGGGACTCAAACCCGCGAACTCCGGGTGGGAGTCGAGCGCTTTACCAACTGAGCCATGCCATGCTCATGTTTGCACCTGTTACTATCCTTTAAAGTAATCACCAACGTTGTGTAGAACCCGTTAGCAGAGCCTGTTCTGTTGATGGTGCGAATGGAACGGCGATCTACTGCCTGTCGAATCTCTGGAACAGTTCTAAAGCAAATGGAAATGGTGGAATCACCATAACTTCCAACATACTGGGGGCTCTGACGCACTTTCAACTTTCACGGTGACCCATAATGATGGCATTCATTGAATTGATGTTTCAGTTTTGGTTCGAGAGATTCGACAAGCAGTAAGACCGTTCAATTCGCACCATCAACAGAACAGGCTCTGCTAACGGGTACTACACAACGCTGGTGACTACTTTGAAGGACAAGTAACAGGTGCAAACATGTAACTCTTTTGTTTTAGTTGTGAATAAATAGTTGCAATTATTTAAGTTCCAACCTAAGTATATAAGAATAAAAAATGCTGCATAAACCATTGAGCAAGTTGCCACTAAATCTTAAAAGGTATGCTCATCATTCGCAAAATTATATTAAAACTCTCCTCACTCGCTAAGAATAAAATTATGTGTTTTTTTTTTTTTTTTTTGTAGTACACACACCATTGCTGCGAAAATATATATATATATATATGTGGGATTCGTGAAAAAAATTGGACCGCTGGATTGACTGGACCGGGGACTCGAACCACGGATTTTTCGCTTTTCGGGCGACTTCTCTTTTTAACCAATTGAGTTATCCAGGGCCCACCGACCAATCCTTCTCACGAATACCCGATAAGTTTGACATGGAGGCACTCGTCCCACATATATAAACATTGATAATAATAAATCCCTTAATAATAATCTTACGTAATAGTTATTTGCAGCATTTGATGCGATGTTTTCAGGATTTTGGGAATAATGTATAATAATAATAATAATAATAATCATAATAATAATAAAGATAATAATAATAATAATAATAAGAATAATAATAATCATAAGAATAATAATAATAATAAGAAGAATAATAATAAAGTGCTAATAAAAAAAAAAACAAAAAAAAAAAATAGAAAAGGTAATATAATAATTAATAGAATATAATAATAATAATAAAGAAATTTACACACCACTGTCGGACAAAATCCTGTAACGTGGGGGCGACGTCGTGGGGACACACATAACCTAGGCGACCGATCGTTATGGCTACAGTTTTCATTTCGTTTTCGGTAAGTAGACAAGTGAAGTGTAGTGAAGTGACCGGAAACACAAACAATAAGACAAACTGATAGTGAACCAACGATTAAAACTCAGGCGAATATATATGTTGTTGTCGTATAAAAATTTAATTAACTTTTTTAATTTAATATAAGTCATAATTAATCATAATTAATTAATTAATTATAAATATCGACAATCAATAAAGACAGTGGGAAACACAGGTGAACATATGAGAAAGAAAGAAAGAAAGAGAGAGAGAGAGAGAGAGAGAGAGAGAGATACCGACAGTGAACATAGGCAATACCGTGCTATATTGTAGCTGCTGAAACAATAATCAAAATTAGATAGCAGCGTGCGAGCCCATATGATTTTTTGTTTTTTTTTCAAACCGATATATATATGAATAATATAAATATATATGAATTCTAACCAATAAATGTTAATATATATATATATATATATGTATAGAGAGAGAGAGAGAGAGAGAGATAAATTAATAATAACTAAGAAGAATACAGAACCAAATTTCTTATCATGATTTTGTATATAATTAAAAAGGCCAATTTAAACAATTGTTGGATAAATAATTTGGGACTTAGTAGATGCAAGCATAATAATATACTGAATTACTGTATGTTTCTATGGCAATACAGCCATACCAAAGCCTGCAGGCAATCGCACACCACTAAATTAGGTAATAATAATAATGATAATAATAATAATAATAATAATAATAATAATAATAATAATAATAATAATAATAATAATAGACAAATACTAGTAATTTAATTTGCTTATAAACGTGCAAGCGTGGTTATATTTATATATATACAACCACCATCCTAAATCATTGATTTGTGTTGTGGTTTATCTTTTTTTTTTTTTTTTTTATGTGAAATTAATTTCTAAACAAAAAAAATATAATATGCACCTAAAATTTTCAATCCATCTAACACACCACGAGATGTTCTGTGTAATCAATTTTTTTTTGTAATTTTTAAATATGTAAAATGACTTTTTGTATGTACAAAATATTGAAAAACCTTTGGAACTATATTCAAACGTAATTTACATTGATATGATTTTCCTATGTATGTACATGGAGGATTATTATATATTATACCTTAAAAAAAAAAAAAAATAATAATAATAATAGATTAAAGATAACACTGCTAAAGGAACTTCACGATACACTCTCCAATAATTATGAGTAGTAATGCCCCATATATATGTATATATAAGCTGTTAAGCAAAATACTAAATATAATTTAGAGACAATATGTTAAAACTTACCGGTATTTTCCAACAGCGTTTTTGGTGTATTTGGCCGGTTGATTATGTTGATTAGTTGAGTCAATATCAGTGGAATATATGCACTTGTGTCAGATCCTAACAAAAATGGAACAGAAAGAAAGAGAGAGAGAGAGAGAGAGAGAGACAGAAAAAAAAGAGAAAGATTATTTTAGTATCGTTCGTCGTAGATAACAAAATTCTCGTAAATGAATACAAAATTACAAGATAAACCAAAATTTACCAAGTTTTATAGAAATTTCTCCAATAGCCCACGTTGCATTATTACACACAGATATAAATTCAGGATTTAAATTTTGTCCAAGTATCGGCATAAAGTCAGCTGCAGAAAATATATAAATAAATGATTTATTAGATATTCATAAATGATTAAAGAAATTATATAATACTTACGTATGCAGGGTAAAACATGTTGAAAACATGCTTTTGTAAGGTCTCCTAATAAAGCAAAGCTGCTTTGTCTAACTTCTGGCATTCCATCTTGCATGCATTGATATAATAATTGCATTACGTTGCTGTTAACAACTAAACGTTCCATATGTCCATCCAATCCTTCAGCCAAACCACTGAGAAGATCTAATGCTACTATCATAAAATCTTTATCAGGTGCATCAAACTGTTCTGGACTTTGTGTACTCGCCATATGTTGATTTAATGTTTGTTCTACTAAGGATACACATCGCCTATAAAAAACAATCATTTTTACATGTAGTATATATATATATATATATATGTGTTCAAATAATCAAATATTATTGATATATAAAGATTTACTTGTAAACTGGTTCACAATATGGTAAAAATCCAGATCTTAATGCAGTTGCAACTGAAGATAGACATTCCAATAATGGGAAAAGATCCTTATCTTCATCCTTTAAAACATTCCATTTGGTGATCAATGGTGGCATCAGAAGATTTATATAATCTGGTTTGTTTAAATGATGGCCCACTGAGTCGGCTAATGTGCCGATTGCGTCATATAATATTAAAAGATTTTTATGCTGATATTTACCTAAAAGAAAAGTTCGATTAATTTTATTAGTAATTAACAAAATAAATTCCATCAGTAATATTTTCAAATACTTACTAAAAGCAAAAACAAGCGTCTCAAGAATAAATCCAAGATAGGGTACTAATTCTGTACAAGCCTCTTCTTCCAACGTAGCAAATGCTGAACATGCCGCTTCTTGGACACGTTTGTTACCATCTAGTACCTTTTTAAGAAGTTCTGTCATTAAAGGTTTTAAATGGGTATCGTGTGGCTGAGAACAAACCCAATGAGCATAACGACTTAAAGTCCAACAAGTAATAGCACGCACGAGTGCTTTTTTATCGCTGAGACAGCTAATTAAGTATGGTATTAGCTCTGATAAATGTGGAATCATTCCACTCATGCATCCTATAAAAATAAATATAAATATATTATTGATACTCTATCTTCTTAATATATATTTAAATTACGTGTCACGTTGTTTGTTCGCAATGGACTCCTAAACTACTGAACTGATTTTAATCAAATTTTCCACACTGTATGCAGTTTCATTCAACTTGAAAGATAGGATAGTTTATATATCAATTTATAATCGAATGATTTGTTTATTAATTAATTAGAGTCATGATTATTTCTGTTAATTCGATAAGATTCTAACAGATGGCGGTATAAGGTAATTCGTTGACTTAAAGACGTGTGTATCGGACTGATTGTGAGCCGTAGTAAAAAAATCTAAAAATATTTGCACATAATAAATGATTGTACCTTCAGCGATAGCTCCAAGAGCCAATATGCCAGATTCTTTGATTTCCCAATCTTGATGGAACAAAGTTTCCTTCAAGATAGGCACTAAAACTGGCAAAAGTTCTTCTCTGAATACATTTGCTAACATATCTAATGCGGCTGCTGAGCATTTTCGTAAATTCCAATCACTGAGTGACGAGTCATCATCAGATCCATCTTCACCATCAATATCATCATCATCTCCACCATTTTCATCTGAGTGTTTGTTCATATTGGAATGATGCGAATGATGTGTTTTAGATTTATGAAACCTTGGTCGTATATCTTCCTCTCTATCCGGGATCATTTCGTCTTCTTCTACATCTCCTTTGAGAAGTATTATATCAATTTCAGAGTATTTCATACCTCGTACCTGTTTAGAAAAAGAAACACCGTTTATTTCTTCTATGTTAATATTGATTTGTCTTCATATTGTTGAAAAATAAATTCATTTACCAAAATGGGCACTAATCGCGTCAAATGGGGAAGAAGTGCATCTTTACAGATTTGTTGTTCTGCCAAAGAAAGCCAAAATTCGCAAGCTTCTAATGCAACTCCTTCATCTTGATCTTGAGTTCTCATTAACATGTACTCTATTATGTTATGCATATTTGGAAGTAATCTATCCATTCGAACTTCAAGCAACATTACTAGAGCCCTTTGAAAATAATTTCATAGCATAATTTTCAAATTTCGTTTTTCAGGGAAAGGAAAGGAAAGAAAAACAAAAAAATTCATTTTCGTTCTAGCAATACCTGCAAACATTTTTTCTGACATCAGGATCATCGTCAGAAGCTAAATGGAAGAGATTGTCCAGAAAACTATCTATATGTAACATAAGTGCCTGTGTACGAGTGATTATGAATTGATTAACGCAAGCTATTGCATGTGATCTAATTTTTGGACTTGTATGTCTGAAAAATTGCAAGAATTTTGGAATTAAAACGTTCAATGGTCTATTGAGTGCATCAGAATCTAATATCTCAGCGGAGTCCTCGCAAATCTTTTGAAGAGCACCAAAAGCTCCTTCGCAGACGTTGTAATCTTGCGAATCCAACATTTGACAAAGAGCCGGTAATAGTTCGGGCCATGTTGTTAACGAACCTGTTTTTATAGGTTAGTTTAGTATAATATCATTTCATTTGAATCATTTCTTATAATCTAATGTAATGTAATAAATTATGCTTACCCTTCGATGCTACAGTGGTAATTAAAATACCAACAGTAGCACGAATCAATGCTGAAGGATCTCCAATGGCGGATAAACATTCTTGTTTTATAAAATCGGTAACTTCGGGCATAAATTTATGAAAGTGAGCCTTAACATTGTTCTTCAATATTAACCCACTGAGTGATCTTGTAGGTTCATCTTAATACAAGAAAAACAACAAATTGCAATTATTTCTTTTCATATAGTACAACAGTCAACAACCCCCCCCCCCCAAGAAAAATTCATTTATTACAATGTTGACATTATTTTCTTACCTTCAGATACAAGTTTGGTCAAGATAAAGATGAGATAATTATTGAAGTCTGGAAATTTGTTAAGTTCTTCCAATTTCTAATACAATTTATTAAGGAAAACAAAATTCAAGTTTTCTTTTCTTTGTATTATTAACACAAGAAGAAGAAAAAAAAAGGATATATGCGTGTAAGAGTGCGTGTAACATATATGATGCACGCGTATGCATTAATAACACATACATACATAGAAAAATATTGATAAAATACAAGAATTGTTATTTATAAACTTAATATTATTTATATATATATATATATATATATCATCAGAATATGCTGTATAAAATAAATCATAAATTTTGATTGAAATAAGAAGGACAATTAATTCGTAAAATAAAAAGGAAATACATTCTTTCATTTTATTTCAATATAAGAAAAGGGAAAGAAAGGAAATGGAATTTGCACACAGCAGACAGACAGACAGAGACACATACGCCGCCGCCATATATAATTTGTATATTCCACTTGTGAATGTATATATGTGTGTGTATACATATATATATATATATATATAAATTAATAGAAAAAAAATAGATAGATAAATACATTGTAAGTGATATCGAAGTATCTAGAAAAAAAAAGGTAGATTATTGTTTACTGATAAAAAAAAAAAAAAAAAAAAACCGTTCATATAATGAGCATCAAGAGAATCGACATTTCGTGTAACATATTTTCTTGGCGGTAGAAACTCTCTCTCTCTCTCTTTCTCTCTCTCTCTCTCTCTCTCTCACACACACGTGTTGAAACATTATTCGAGAAAAGAAAAAGAAAAGAAAAGAAAAGAAAGAATGAGAGAAAGAAACTAAACTAAACTAAATGAAACGAAACGAACAAAACGATCGACGCGCTGTTACACATTTCATTCTAAAACTAATCGATGAGTCAAAATAAATGTTGAGAATAAATATGACGCGTAAGTATCGATACGAATTGAATAATAAAAGTTAAATAAAATAAAATAATAATAATAATTTCGTTAAAAATGATTAAAATAATACGAATAACGGATTAAACATAAAAGTCGAAGCATGACAAGCTGCGCAAAAGCACGCCGATTTGACATGTTCATACGCATAGGCAACGCACGCACGCACGCACACACACACGCACGCATCATCATACATAAGCGTACGCGCAATATATATATATATATATATTCGCGTACAGAATGGACGAAGCAAGAATTCGTGAACGTGACGGAGGGGGAGAGAGAGAGAGAGAGAGAGAGAGAGGAGGGGAAGGGAGGATCAACGAGAGAACATTTTGGCTACGATTAAAATTATTTCTTATGGAAGGACGATAATCGATCAAATAATAAATTGAATAAAATCAATAGAAAGAAGAGAAAAGAAAAATATATATATATATATGAAATTTCTATTCTATCGTATTATTTGGACAGCATTCATCGGCGTCCCAATATCTTATAAGCGACCGGGAAAAGGCACCACAAACCGTTCCGTATTTTTGAAACTTCAACGAAATAATTTGGCAATAAGTCGATGTTTAAAATAAATGTTAATTAATTGAAAAGGATACTTGCTGTACAGCTCTTTGAGTTTCAGTATCCGGACTCTGTGACTCCTTAAGAAGCGTAAGGATTTGCCGAAGTCCTTCCTCTTGAGGTTGCCACGCCATTTTCATCGTGTCTATAAGCACAACTGATCTATGTATCCAGCCTTCTCTGAGCTCACGAACGGAAGCTCTCTACGGTTATCCCCACCACTGTGCCACGAGAGCATAGCCTCTACTACCGCCGGTTACACTTTCCCTCCTGTCGTTGGTTGATTAAACTTGAAATATAATAAATACTTGTTTCATTGAAATTGAAATGATAATATTTAATTATTAAAATTAATTCAATGAACATTATACATCTTACCAAGTCTATATTTGTAGATTTACGTTGATTCGTTGCAATAAGACAATTGAACGTTTTCATATTCGCTCCTTGATTAGTACGGCGGAATGCAACTTCCGGTTATCGTAGCGCCGCCTATCGATCGACCCTCAGTCCATCGTTCCTTCGTCCAATATCATTTTCTTTTGCATTTTCAAAATCGATAGTTTTCTTATTCCCTTTTCTTTTCTTTTTTTTTTTTTTTTTTACCTTTCTATCTACCTTATGTATCATGCCTACATATTAAGACTGTCCAATATAAATCCATGCGATATTTTTGTCATTTATTTGTTTAAACAATAATCACTTGTATTTATTGGACAAGCTAATATTTAGAAATTATTTTTAAACATAACATAACATATATATATATATAACATATTAATTTAGCCCAATATAAATTCATGCGATTTTTGTTGTCATTTATTTGTTTAAACAATAATCGCTTGTATTTATTGGACAAGCTAATATTTAGAAATTATTTTGAAATAAACATAAATTGCATGATAAATTTGTTTTGCAACAAAATTATATTGACTCGTAGAAATAATATCTGTTTTTTTTTTTTTTGGTCAAATTTTTCAATAAAATTAGAAATGAAATATTACATTAAAACAATGATCTATCAAATAAATAATAAACAGAAAAATATTGTCTTTTTATATCCTAGCAAACTTATATATAGAGCAAAGCCTTTATTAAATCATAATATATACTTGAATAATATAATTCCTTGTAAGAGTGTAGAATGAATATAAAAATGTAAATGTTCTTAGCAATAATAATAATAATAATAATAATAATAATAAGAATAATAATAAAAATAATAATAATAATAATAATAAGACTCATGAACATCATGTTCTTGCGCGAGGTCTCCAAATTTCTATTCCTTCGGTACCAGACACAGCAAGTACATTGTTCAAATAATCTATCTGTAAAATATCATTGAAAATAAATCATATTATCTATTTTTGAAATATACATTTCTTTATACATACACTAGCTATTTCCCCATAACCACAAGTCAGAGTTGTAAGATTTTGTGGTGGATCAGTGGGACTTGAAATTCTCACTGTTTTATCCATGGAACTTGTTATTACGCATCCAGGAGTAAAATGAACACCAGTTATTCCTTTCTTATGTTCCGTCTCGTAACATTTAACAGGTTCAAATCCACTCTTTAAATCTAACACGTGTAATTTTGCATTACTATCACCAACGTATACCAAATTTGTTTGCATCGACATACTCATAGGAAATGATTCTTTCGAGATCTAAAAACAATTCATTTTTGTTTGTTTGTAGAAGAAGTTCGTTTGACAAAAATATAATAGAAATTCAATTGAGAAATATTACTGTAACTGTTTTCATGATTCTTCTAACTCTTTGATCCCATATTGAGACAGTTTTATCCTCACTTGCAGATAATATATAATCAGAATTCATAGCAAGTCTAATAACGGCTCTTTGATGTGGTTGATATCTTGCAATAGGACTATATCCTGATCTTGAATCAAATACCAATACTGTTTTACAAAATGAGCCTGTAGCGAAGAGTGCTAATTCCGGACAAGAAGCTATACAAAGCAAAGCACCTGTAACGATCCTACAAAAAGTGAAAGACATTGTTTGCTTAAGTATTATAATAAATAACTAATCAAAATATGCATATATGTTTGTACAGTCTCGATTGGCAGAGCGAGCGATTGGCATCCCAAAGTTGTCAAATTTTACGTTTTATTTTCTTTTCTTGAGATTTAATAAAGAAAAGAAGAAGAAGAAGAAGAAATTAGTTAAATAGAAAATCAATAGAAAAGAATTTTTTTTGTTGTTGTTGTTGTAATATTATCATTTAGTCGTGTATCTACTATTTGAATGAATGAATGAATGAATGAATAATCTCATGCCTTCCTCGCTCAGCCTTTCCATTATGAGAGCAATAGAAATGACCAGCTTGGTTGTCATGTACATCTCATAAGTTTTGAAGTGGACAAGACCAGTAGTTGTAAGATTCCAAGCCTTGATGTTTTGATCCCAACTACAGCTATAGACCATGTTGTCTATCGCTGTTAAATCCCATATCCATCCGTTATGTGCCAAATCAATACAAGTATATCTCACATGATCGTTTTCTTCAACGGGAAGGCTCCAACATGCCAAAGAACGATCTCTTGCTCCAGATATACAAATTTTTCCTTTCTTCACAAAAAAAGAAAAAAAAAAGAAAACAACAATATCATATTATTATTCATCATTTGTGTTATATTATTATATTATATTATTTATTAATTACTCACGTGCATTAACAGAAGGCCATCTATAGTACTGTATTGTACATTTGTAAGGGACAACTTTTCCATCGAATTTTCATTTTTCCATAATGAAGTTTGTTTCTCGATGGCTACGCATGACAATTTCCAAAAAAGTTCATCGTCCTCAGCTGAAACGAACAGGTCACTTTGACAAACAGTATATAATATTAACTTTTAACAATTTGGCACAAATATATATTTATTTATCTGTAAACAGAATCGAAGAATTGAGAATAAACTTTGAATATTTATAAATAGTGCTTTTTGTAAGAAAGTAATTTTTGTTGTTTTCATTTTTTAAATGTGCGTAGATATACAAAGATTATTTGGTTAATTAAAGTTGCATCAAACGAAGACAATTGACAATAATATTAGAAAGCAACCTCTGTTAATAATTGTGAAATTAGTTTTATCAAGCATAAAAGATTATTCTTCTTTTTTTTTTCTTGTTGTTTTTTTTTTTTTTTTTTACTTAAAAATCTGACAAAACAAGTCGACACTGTTAATAATGTTTTTTTTTCTTTTTTAACTTTGTGGAGTAAATAGATGGTGTTTATATTTATTTACAGAATTGATTTTGGTCGTGCAAGGCACAAGGTGCTATCAATTTGAGCTAACCAGGAGGCAATATCGGATAGCCAGTATTTTGCAATATTTGGTTAATTCGCATTTTCCAGAACAAATCGTCGTTCAGTACTTCGTAAAATTGTTTACAAACTAAACTCAAACTGTGCATCAATGTTTCCGCATCTAGGAACGAGCAGATGTGAAGAAATATCTAAAAACAAAAAACAAAAAATGTAAGAGAAAAAATAACAAAAGAATAAGAGAAAAATACGTCAAGAAAAAAAAAAAAATCATTCAATCTAATTTACACACACATACGCAGAGTACTATAAAAGTATAATAAATAAAATTGTTTAATCAAACCTCGATTGGAAGATCCAACAATGACATGAACTCTTCTTCTTTGTCAAATTGATGATCATTTTCGTTTTGTTCAACGTTTGCTTCTTCATCGCACATTTTAAATGTTAAAATATAAATATGAGTCGTTGATCTTTTTTTTTAGTTTTTTTATCAAAAATATTTTACAACAACATATTATCGTACCCTGACGAATATTTTGTGTGGATAATATAATTAAATATTATAAAGAATAAAATAGAAATAAAGTATACACTCAAGTAGTAGTCCCTTTAACAGAAGTATTATTGTTGTTCCCTTTTATATATCTCTTTATCTTTACCTTGTATAGGTGTGCGCATGACTCATTCAGTACTACTCATTGTACCATTGGTACCACTTACTTTCTTCTAAATTTGTGAAAGTCAATGCATGCAGTGCTGCCAACTTAAAAAAAAACATTTCAATAACAAATATAACGTGTAGTTTTTTTTTTTTAATGCTCATAAGTAAGGAGTAACATTTCTGTATATATGAAAAGTGTCCGTCGAAATTGAACCAATTGAGGTGGCGCCACAATAGCATCATGGTAAATTTCAAAAGAAGCGCCAAATATTATTACAGTAGGATTGAGAAATAAACAATTACAATACATTTACAATTACTACATTCATACCATACCAAGTGTCTACACCAGCGCCATTCTGGAAAGTTTTTGAACTGTTATTGACGGAAAACGCTGGACACTCATAAGGAAAATAATACAATTTTATTTTTCATCTACAATTATGCATTTTTTCTTTTTTGCTAATTATTTTATTTTCAATAAAATTGTATCTATATAAATATAAATAACAATAGGCGCAATATTAAATAATTGATAAAAAAAAAACAATACAAATTATAATATCGTTGTTGTAAAATTATATTTCAAAGAGACAATTATTTTAAATGAAATTAACAATACGATATATATATATATATATATACACAGTATAATCTCACTAATCCGGCACTTTAATAGACCGATACGTCCAATAATCCGGCACCCTCTCCGTCCGCGCCACCCTCGCCACTCTACGCCTATGCGCTCCGTTGTCTAGCAATCTAACCTCAAAATTTATTACGATTTTTATCTCTATAATCCAGTAATCCAAACATTCCAATAATCCGGCACCCTCTGATTATTATAGTGCTGGATTAGTGAGATTGTACTGTATATGTATTTCTAATCCCTGTAAATGTTAACCTAAAAAATTTGACAAACGTTATATCTTTCTAAACATCAAATTAACTAAAGCGTTCTAAACATTGAATTATTTTTAATTAGTTGATTACAATTCATTTTTCTAAGACCTATATATATATATATATATATATATATAATATACATCATTAAAATATGTGTCTTTTTTTAATACATTAAAAATATATATCTATTTTATTTATTTAATATTTGTATTGTCTCTATCTTTTTTCTTACTTTAAATATTATCTACAAAAAAAAAAAAAAAAGAAAATGTAAAAATGATAAATAATTTGATAATCTAAGAATAAAATCTATTTATTTATTTATTTATTATTTTTTTGTTGGTCTTTCTTTTTATGCTTGAAAAAAATCTGTAAAATTGATCAAAGTAAAAGAAATAATTGCACCACTTGCAGAACCTGCCTGCATGATAATGCCAACATAAAAGAGAATATTAACATTTTGCATTTGTCTAAATATTGTAATAATAACAAGTTTTGTATAAGAAATAATACCTATCAAAATAGTCCACGATATTAATATAATGATTATACCAATTTTGGATTCTAGCAGTGGCACAAAAGGTGACATCAATGCTACGTAAGTAACATAAATACAAAATATAAATGTTATTACGAATAAAGAATGAATAATATTTACATTTGTTGGCATAATAAAAAATGTAATGAAACATGCTATTGGATTAGCAAATTGTACTAAAGTAATAGACAATTGATATGTTATATATCCATATGGTAAACAAGAGTACGATTGTATGCTAGGTAAAAATCCATTACCAAAGAAACAAAGAGTACTCATTAAAATAAGTAAATATGCCTTTTTACAGAGAGACATTTTATAATGCATATTAAGACACTTTGATTCTTTTCTTACGTCATGATGTTTGACAACCATCGTTAATTCGTTCTCTAAAAATGACTTATCAAAAATGGAAATAGGCTTATTATTTTTAACATTGTAACGTATAGCTTGTATTTTATCCAAACTACTCTCATTCTGTTTAAAATTGTCTTGAATATCTTGAACAAATGAGAAATATTGTAATATAACAAATGCAATAAGAGATAAGAGTAATACTATAAAGATAAATACAAAATAATATAACGGAGTAAAGTTTATATTAGGAATAACAATATCTATCGACGTGATGTTGTTGTTATTATTATTATTATTTGTAACATAATATTCTGTATTGTCACCGATATTTTGTATCAATGCTACTAAACTAGGTAATACGCCGCTTAATCCTTCTCCAATGAAATATGATATCATATAAGATTCATCAAAGTTACGAAGATAAGGCATAAATAGGACAGAACTGAAACACCCAACAAGTGCAGTGAAAAATGTTAAAATAAATAAAACCAAACTATACTCCGAATTATAAAGAATGATAGTTTTGTTATAAAAAAATATTAAAAGTATCATAGAAATATTTCCTACAATAAGTACACCTAATATACAAACAAATTCATTAACTTTAAATTGCATTTGTTGAAAAAGCATATATATTATTGGTCCCAAGTTAGCCATTTGTATCGCTATTACTATATAAGTTGGTAATGCTGAACCTTCGGGAGAATTATGAATGAGTATTGGCAATTGTACAAAGATTCCATTAACACCTATCCAAGCAGATATGCCAAACAGCACGACCAATAAATGTTGTACAATGCCATGTCTATTTTTTAAATATCCTTTCCGATTAAATGTTGTCATTTTTTGTATTTGAATTGCAGTTATTAAAGCTTTCTTAGCGACGTATAATACCTATGCAAAGTTCAATTATAAATAACATATTTAAATAAAAATAATAATAAAAATCTTTAATTAATATTGCAACAGAAAAAAAAAACAATATTGCATTAAATGTGTGATTGCATTTTATATGTCTGATGAAGTAAATTACTTACTGTTACTTTTACACTATTATATATATATCCTGACTCTTATACTGATAAATCAAATTTTAATATGAATTAATTTGCATAGTTTTGACCGATTTTAATCATTTCAAATGTATTATCAGATAAAAACAGTTTTATCTGTTAGAAATAACGAGATCGTATATGAGAAAACAATGTCAATACGATAATGTTATCCCTAAATCAACATTAATTTCATTAAATACACGAATAATATATAGAATCTTCAAATATTGTGTATTTAATGTAGATAACGTACAAGGCCAGCTGTACAAATCTACTAAAATTAACTAAATGCTTCTACACACGGTAACTATTATTTATTTATTTAATTAATTAATTAATTAAACTTTGTTGCTGTATGATTCTAAATAATTTCTATTTATTTAACTAATTATCTGCACTTGACAAAGCGTTCATTGCTATTTTTCTTGTTTTTTTTTCTTCCCCCTCTAAAATTTCAAAGATACTCTTGTCTTTTTTTTTTTTTTTTTTTTAATACTTCTTTAAGTACTTACTAAAATAGGAACATCACAATAAAAAATGTGACTCTATCATTTTTTGAAAAATAATTTGTATAAAACAAAAGTCAATGTACGGTATCACATGGTGAATATGAAACAAATATTTTTGCATGATTGACTAAAACGAATGTTGTTATTGCACCTATTAAAGAACCAATTTGTGTTGCAACACCGGTGTAGTATAAACCTCTACCCGGATCTGGTCTGAACAAAGTGGTGATACCCATTTTAATAAATCCTATTAAACCATTAACTAATATCCATGAAACTACAACTAATAGTTCACCCATCCATGTATGTTGTAAAGGAGGATTGGGTGATTTAACAGCTAAAAATAATACGAAACAAGAGAGAATGATAATCAATCCCATTAGTCCATTAAGAAGACTGATTTTAGGAGATTTTATAACGAAACCTAAACACATAGCTAATGGACCAGCCATAGAAGCTAACGTTACTGTTAAATGATAACCTACATTTCCGTAAGGTAAACAGGAATACGATTGAATACTAGGAAGAGTACCATGACCGAGAAAACAAACAAGTGCCATCATACTTAACAAATAATAATATGTATGTTTGGACATTGTCCAGCCTGCATTAGTTTTGTAACTCGGTGGTGCTTTGGTATCCGTTGGCAGTGTTTCCATACTCGATGGAAGTTTAACCCTTTCCCCTATAGCTACCATTAATTTATTTAATCCGAGAAAAGATAGAAAACTTAAGAATAATAATACGCCTATGAAAATGAAAAATATTTGCGTAGAGAACCTGGGTTCTGGATAAAAAGCTTCAAACTTTACTTCTGTAGATCCTTCTTTAGTAACATTTCTACATTCAGGATTACCACCGACACCTTGTACCAATGCAACGATACTGGGTATAAATCCACTAAGGCCTTCTCCAACTAGATAAGATACTAAATAAATTTCACGATAATTCCTCATGTAAGGCATGAATAGAACTGAACTTGTACATCCAACGATAGCTGTTACAAACATTAGAGATAATAGTGCAGTCGAATGCATAGTTCCCAATATTACCGACGTTTTACTGTAGACAAATGCTAATACGAATGTTGATATTACTGCTGCAATTAGCATTCCATATATGATTAGTTTATCGTATGCCCATGCAGTATATCTAAAACAGATGATAACATTCATTATAATGTAAGCTAATTTAAAAGAAATCATATCTTAGTACAATTCTTATATAATCTTTTTAATACTTACTTGATGTATAATGTGTATAAAATTGGTCCTAAATTAGCAAATTGCACTAGCATTACCATATATGCTGGTAAATTCCATCCTTCTGGTGCAGTGTTTACCAAAAGTGGTAATTGCACATAAATACCATTTATACCGATCCATGCACCAATACCAAATAATAAAACAAGAATATCAACCACTATTCTTCTGTTGCTTAATTTTTTCGTTAACATTTTGTAACCTAAAATTGATAAATAATTATCATTTCCTTTTAAAACGAATTAATTATCTTTTTTTCCTTATAACAATTAACTACACTTACTCACAAGTTCACTTTAATTCCGTACACGCAATTCTTCTGATTTCTTACAAAACAACGATCTCTTAAATATTTTATTATCTTCTTAACGATTAACGTATAAATTGTTTAATTAAATTATTTATATGTTTTTTATAAAATCGTATTATACACGTTTTAGGAAAAATATTGTTGAACGTGTTAGAATAATTAGGCCATTAAACGTGATGAATAAACTATAAGATATTATTTAACACTGATAAATATTTCAATTTTTAATAATACGTGTTACGAAATGTTCACTGTTTGATATAAATATAATAACTCGTCGAAGAAAGGTATATAAATTATTTTTTACGATGAGGAATTCAATAAAAATGCATCTAACCTTTTTTTCCGATCACTCGACGGTACAATGTTCGTAACGCGACTGTCGCTAGCGACGATGCGCGTGTATTTACTAGATCTGCGCATGCGTGAAAATTTACACGGTCTGCACATGCGCGACTATTTTCACGGTCTGCGCATGCGCGAATTTCTATCTATCTTTCTTCTCACTTCGTTGCGTTGCAATGGCGTGTTAAAAAAAGATATGGTGTTGGTTGTTTTTAAATTAATCGAAATAAATATATATATACGTATTTATAATTACGTATATATATATATGCTTACTTACATCGGACGTATCTTAAATTGAATTTTTCAAGCGAAATTTCTCTTAATTTTATCGAAATCGATCTTTCAAGATTATCATGAAAATGGTAAAAAATATAAGTGAGCATTTTCATGAAATAAAAAACGAATGACGTATGCATCCTTCATTGATTTTTTTAAAATTCAAATTCGAATGTTTAGATAGATAGCATGGTGTGTTATTCGATGGAAAGACGAAATCTCACGTTCTTTAAATATTTAAATTTTAATTGAAAAAGAAATCAATAAAAATGAACGTATCGCATAAAAAATTAAATTGACCTGAGTTACATATTTTTCTATAATATCAATATAAATAAATAAAAAGTAGTCTCGTTATTTACGCGCATATATATATATATATATATAATATCACGCGTTTAAAATAATTTCTTTTTTTTATTTAAAAAAAAAAACAACATATATGTGATTTAAAGGAGATTAAAGAACACGAATACAGTTGAATATAGCAAGAATTTTATAAAAGACGAGGCAGACTCACAGATGGTTTAAGTACATTAGTATATGTTCTCAAAACTGTTGAGAGAGTATTTTGTGTACGTGTGTATAATGTATGTGTGTGTGTGTGTGTGTGTGTGCTGTTATGCACGGATAATTTGACAGCGCAACACACACGAAAAAAGGTAGCAAAGGTGTGCTATACATAGTGTGCTTAAAAGTACGAACATACATTTTATTATTTTTTTTTTAATTTTTTTTTTTTTTAATTGAAAGAAGTTCCGGCAACGATAGGCTGTAAAGAAATAATAGAGAATAATATAAACAGTGATGTTATTAGAAGCTTCCTCGTAACTGCGTTGAAATATCGTCGTTGTTCGTTCATTTTTATTTTTATTATTATTATTATTATTTTTTTTTAAGAAGTTACACGTTCTTATAAATATTAATCATCATTTTGAAAGTTCGTAGTCGAGACATGATAATTTTTCATATTTTTAACCAATTAACAACACCACGTGTTGTGCAAGACCTTGTTTATCTCTTGTTCCATTAATTTTATGCAAGATTGATAGTTGAAAATTCTGTAACACATTTATTCTTTTCATTGAAATTTACTTATCGTTCTCATTTGTATTTTATCAATGTGAAATATTCATGGATAATGTTTTTTTTACAGAACACGTTTTTTTTTATTTTTTTTTTTATATACAGTCAAATAATTTGCAAAACGAACGACACAACGCTATAGATCTCTCACGCAGAAAAACGACGGTGTACAACGTTTTACAATGATTTATTCTCGTAGATATCTTTTTTTTTTTCTTTTTCTTTTTGCTTTTCTTCCTTTTGGAAATTCCTGAGAATTTATTTTGAAAAAATGGGGGCCAAATATATATATATATATATTAGATTTTTTTTTTCTCGTACAAAGAAAAAAGATGCATCAGAAATTGTGAGTATAAGTAAATACCGAACGACGAAGCTGTTTTTTTTTCTTTTTATTCTTTTTTTTTTGTATTTTTGTATTTTTTTCTTGTTTTTTTTTTTCTTTTTCTTAATATATCTCTTTTAAGTATTTTTTGTAGGAAAAATTTAGGATATCCCCCTCCCATATTATTTTGTTGAGTTTTCTTCTTTTTTTTTAGTTGCAGATTGTTTTGTTTCTTTTTTTTTTTCTTTAACGCGAATACTTCATATCAGTCATATTTAAAATTGTCGAAAAAAATTGGATTTTCTCATGTATTCGCAATTGTTCGTATTATCATTCGAGGAGTCTTCTCTCATTGATCAAATATATATTTTCCAAAATTTATGATATGATCATTCAAATAAAACATTAATTTCTATTCTCGATGAAACAGTTAAGTTAAATCTTTGCTTATATCACACTTGGTCCAAAGGATCCCAACTCAGACATTTTTTGCAACTTGAGTCATTTTTTCTCAAATTGTTTAACTTTGATAATTTTTTAAATATATTTCAATTTAATTTAACACTATAAAACCTATATAGTCTTTTGAAGTAAGTATTAAAGATGTCTCAACAAAAATGTCGAAGTAAATCTATGCAATAGTTTTTTTTTTCTAACAATTTTTTTTTGTCCGGGTTTTTCGGACCCAGGTGTGGTAAGCGTGTTATTACTCCAGGAAGGATGATAAGCAAAGGTTAATACACAGGGCTTTATCTTTTTATGTAAACCTATAGATATTTTTTATGATAAAAATTCAAGTCCCACTGTTAAAGAAATAAAATAGAAAAAAGAAAAAAAATAAACTCCTCGTTACAAATACGAATATATTATTAGATGATTCGTAAAGTCGTTTCATTTTTTACTGACACAATAATAAATGCATTAGTTGATACAAATTGACAAATAGTAACACATGAAATCGATGATAGGTTCAATTTATCAAATTCAATAATTATTTATGACCACTTGAAAGGTTGCTTTAGGTTTAACCTCGAAGCACAAATTATTATCTTTATTTTTACAAAAGAAAAAAATGAAACGAAACGAAACGAAACGAAACGAAACGAAACGAAACGAAACGAAACGAAACGAAACGAAACTTTCGACTTTCCGAACCATTTAATATTTAAACGAAGCATCGCAATATTATTTTTCATTTCTCTTTCACTGTCTTATTTGAATTTTTAATTCATTTAACAATTCTATTACATCAAAACTTATTTTTGTTGTTGTTGTTTCTCTCTCTCTCTCTCTCTTTTTCTTTCTGTCTCTGTCTGTCTCTCTTTCTTAATCTCCCTTTTCTAATTTCTGTAATAAACGTATATACAAAGTGTACACGCTCCGATAATTCAGAGAAGGATGCGTTTGGTACAATATATACATATATATATATATATTTATATATATATATGTATATGTTATATCCTAACCGAGATCTGTAACGATTACAATTGGATTTTGGACCATGTTTGAAAGTACCGATACAGAGAACATCGAAAAAGTAGAATTTGTATTTTTTTATTTTTGGACGAAATCGAACTTTTATTGTCAACGATCCGTTTCGCTCGTGGTGATAAACACAATTGATAAATAATATAAAATTATATTTTTATTAATTAAACAATATATCTGGTCGCTCTCAAAAATTAATTATTTGTGGAAGAAGAAGAAGAAAAAATACAAAAATAACCCTTTCGTTACTAACAACTCCTATCAGTGGATTGTATCAAGTTTAATACACTGTATCAAAGCTTTTCATCTTACCACTTTAATGGCTACACTTGTACATAATCAAATGTTACCAGAGACTAGTAATATTTTTAAAGAATTAATTTAAACAATGTTCAGAGTGTTTCACAAATGTGTGAGCGAATGCTAATGGTTGGTATATTGTGTGTGCAGCCACTAAAGTGTTAACGAAAGGGTTCAGAATGATTCAAAAAAATAATATAACATATATATATCATAAAACTTGAAAAGATGATAAGCTCGATGGGAATATTTGTTTAAAAAATAGTATTACATGGGAATAGTAGTATCAGGTGGTTCAGTAGGATGGCGGGGTGGGGGGTTATTATGATAGTTCTTATCCGTGACGGTACGTTCAAACGATTTTGGCGAGGTGAGTGTTACATTTTTATGGATACGTTTTTTTTTAAATCTTTTTTTTTTTGTTTTTTTATTCATGGATTGATAAATGTAAAGAGCTTGAATGCCCCCGATGACGACGACGACGACGACGACAAATAGGGCAACATACACACACACATGAGTGCGCGTATGTGTCGCATGAATTTACGACGATTTAAATCTGGCCCAGGAATAGTGATGTATGTTGTTTGTTTTTTTTTTTTACCTTTTCTCTCTTTTTTCTTTTTTTTCTAGGACAACATAGACAACATATGCATGTATGTATGTATGTATGTATATGTGTAAAACAGTTTTGTTTGGTGAAATGTGACGCGTATCATCGATCGCATGTTACTTCTGTACCTAAGTTAAGAAGATTGTTTGTTTATATTCATATATATTCATTTTGTTTGACAATACAACATAATTTACACATTACACAAATTTAGGTATATACAAGTAACACGTCATTCGCACACGTGTGTGTGTGTTTGTATGTTTGAGCGAGTTAATGAGTGAGATGGTTGTTTTTTTTTCTTTTTTTTTTTTTAGCGTACGTTTTGATTGTTCCGTATTTATCAGAGACTTTATCAAAGAAACGTGTGCTTTTTTATTTATTTATTTATTTTAATTGATCTATCATTTTGTTGTTTTATTCTTCTATCATTATTATATTTATTTATATTATTATTATTATTATTATTATTATAATTATTATTTTTGTTAACAATATCAAACTAAACGTGATAAGAAGAAAGATGAAAGATATTGTTAACACGACGACGACGACGATGCTATTTGAAAAATGTTTATTTCTTTTTTTTTTGTGTATTTTTTTTTCATCTTTTTTTTTTTTTTTTACTTTTTTAAACATTCTTGCGCGAATTATATTGAAAAGATATTTTTTTTTTTTTGGAAAAGTCTTCTTTTTTTTTTTCTTTATTTATTTTTTTTCTTTTTTTTTAATAGGATCCGAAAGAAGAAAATCTATGAAGGAAATTTAGTTTGAAGTTAGAAAGAAGAAGAAGAAGAAGAATAAGAAGAAGAAGAAGAATGTGTCGTCGGAAGATACAATGTTAGGAATTAGATGAATAAGAAGAAGAAGAAGAAGAAGAAGAAGAAGAATTGAGAATTTCTTATTTGCCTCTTTGTCGAAGAATAATAAATACAATAACAAGATTATTATTGTTAAAAATACACTCAAAATTGAATCATTAAATAGCCATTTGTTTAATCTGTAATTTTGATAATAATAGAAGCTACCCCTCACCCTCTCTCACTTAGTTTTTTGATTGAGCTAAACGACACAAAGCTAGCACAAACTTTTACGCATTTTTTTTTCTTTTTTTTTTTCAATACAACCAATCATCATCATCATCATCATCATCATTATTCATGCAAACTAACTTTAGAATCATTCATCTCAAAGATAAGATGATATTTTTGTTTAATCAGTGACACGCTAAACGCACTTTACGTTTTGATTCAAATCAGAGACAAGTAAAATCACATATATGTGTTTGTGTGTGTGTGTGTTGGTGGTGGTGGTGGTGGTGGTGTATATGGGGGATGTGCATGTGCATGCATTTGTCACGAGCATCGGTTTTCTGTTTGAATCAAATTCACATTTGGTAAGATTTGTTTGAAATATTTGGAAACATTTGAAGAATATATTTGTATGGGGGAAGGGGTAAGTGAGGGATTAGGGAGAGAGGGTCAACGAGGGGTTGTTTTTGTTGTTGAGGCGACACAGAGCAAAATTAGGGTAACGAACAACATGCGACACGAGGATAGCGTTTTTTTTTTTTTTTTCATTTCTTTTCTTTTTTTTTTTTTTTCTTTAATAATAATAATAATAATAATCTTGTTGAAATGATGTTTCCTCTTTCCTTCCTTCCTTCCTTCCTTCCTTTCTTCCTTTCTTCCTTCTTTCTTTTCTTTCTCTTTTTTTTTTTTTTATTTATTTTTTTTGTTATGAGAAAATTACTGAGAACTTTTCGAAAAATAATGTTTTCTCGATATTATTACTTGTTTTTTTTTTTTTTGTTTTCTTCTTTTTCTATTTTTTCTTTCTATCTTGTATTGTTTGTTATTTTTTCTTCATCTTGAATAATTTTATTCTTTGATATTGTGTTAAGATATGATGATAATAATTTGCAAGATCGATCATCTTATTCTGAATTCGCGTCTAATAATATCATTGCAAATTGTTCCATAATTTTTTTTTTAACTTGGCGTACGTTTCGTTTTTTTTTTTGATTATCCTTCTCGTATTTTGTTTTTGTTTGTTTTTACCCTGATCGAAAGTTCCCACAAACTTTCAATAATATTTTTATTAAATTTTATTATTTTCTTACGATCGATCCAACCGTCGTTCGCGTCTGGCCAAATTTTTGTTGATTAAATCTTTCCCTCTTTTTTCTTCTCATTTGTTTCTTTTTTTTTTCTTTTTTTAAATTCATTCCAAACGTATACACGACGGTATATTATAATATTTATATAAGTACAACGTATATGTGTGTATGTTGTATGCGTAAGTATTCTAATGTTTCTCATTATATATATCTTTATATATATATATATATGATTCTTCTGTGCGTGTGTATGTCACTGAACTCCTCCTAAATGGCTGGACCGATTTTAATGAAATTTTTTGTGTGTCTTAAGGTGGATTCGATAATAGTTTAGCGTTACAATTCGATTCAATTTAAATTGTTTATTTAATTAATTTTTCATTTATAAATTGTTATGCAAAAAGTTTATAGGTTGAAGTTAGTCGATATTCGATATGACGTTAGATATTGTAATAACTTTTTAATACAAATTTTCATCAAAACGGTCCAGATTGTTACAGCTTATTCCAAAAAGTTTGAAATTTTTGAATTAAAGACGTGTGTATCGGACTGATTGTGAGCCACAGCAACGCGTGGCGGGGCACTCCTAGTATATATATATATATAATATTTATTTCGACGTTTGTGTATATGTGTATGTGTGTGTTTTATTTTTTTTTTTTAGATTTTTTTTCTTAATTTTCTCTTTTATACGTTGTCCTCGCACACAGCGGCAAAGTACATACATACACAATAGGTGAAAAAAGTCTTTAGAGGAAAATAGGTTTACTTTTTATTTTGTTTCTTCTTCTTCAGTAAATTGACAAGTAGATAGATTTGTTTTATTTTGTGTATAATGTAGCGTGTAAAAACGCGCGGGGGAGATACACCATTTTGTTTTTGTTTTGTTCTTTCTTTTTCTTTCCTTTTTATTATTCTCCATTTAAATTCTACTCTACGTGTGGTTGTTTCACGTTTTAAATAAATTTCTTTTTTTTTTTTTTTTAACTCCACGTATACAATTCGATAACGTTCTATCATCAATCTCATTTAAAATCATAAACTATTTATTTTTTTTTTTTTCATTTCTTTTCCATGTACATATATTCTCGAACTTTATTTCAAGATCCCGTCACGAGTTCATTTACGATTATTTCAAAGAGGATCCCCACGTCTAGCGGCCATTTTTGCAGCCCTGGTAGCTAAAGCACCTAAAGAACATACCAATCCAGTTAGGGTTTCCCATAAAGTGGTTCTACGACGTTTATGAGCCGTTTGTCCAACGTAACCCAAATAATAAGCCTGGTATATGTCAGTGCCACGATCGGATGCGCTATCGGAACGACCAATGCTCGATCTTTTTGGTTGTTGAACGATACTGCGTCGTTGTTCTTCGGAACGATCGATGCTATGTTTCGGTGATGATTCGCTGTTACTTCGAAATTGTGATTGGTGTTCGTAAGATTCGTAAAGATGTTGTTGCAATTGGACGTTACTCAAACGACGGTCCATCAATCTTACGAGATTTTGATGAACCCTACGATCGTTTTCTTGAATTACAGGCAATTGACGTCTACAACTACCACTTTCCGATTCGTTAACAAGATCCACTTGTCAAGCGTATTCAGTATCGGTTGATGCTGATCTTTCAAAATGCGCCGGGTGACTGCTAGGATGCCGTTGTTGACCCTGTTGCTGTTGTTGTTGATGTTGTTGCTGTTGCTGTTGTTGCTGTTGCTTTTGTTGTTGCTGTTGTTGAGCTTGCGCAAATGCAAGACTCTTTTGATAGCTGAACAATTGTCTCTCTAATGTATAATTTTCAGCTTGAAGTGATGCTATTTCACGTCTCATTTGTTGATTGTGAATACGACATACGTCGTCGTATTTGTGATAAGTCGCTTGGAATAGCAAATGACTCTCGTTCCATTCCAATCTGATCCTCAATTGTTTCTTGTCGGTAAGGAATGGACAGTGATTGTCCTTGATCTCGTTTGTCTCTAAATTCGTTTCCATTATGATACCCTCATCTGCGGATTCTTGAGCGTAATAACGGCTGAAGGGTGCACCGGGTAGACAAATTGCAACCGTGTCTGGTTCATCGCCTCTTAATAAATATGCTGACCAATTGACGTATCTGGAACAAAAAATATAGGATAACATTTGTTTGTCAGTTGTCAATAAAAAAAAAAAAAAAAAATAATATAAAAATATTGATTTACCTCAAATGATTTCGTGGTACGTGATTGATGTCTTTATAAACCAAATGTAGTCTGACCGTTTCCGAATGAAGATCGGCTCTAACAACCCATGCTTGTTTGTCACGATCGTAACAAGGTGTAGGTGACAAAACAGACGGACCAAGAGCTTGAACAGCAACCTCGCAGATCGTTCTTGCCTCAACCATTTCAAGGCAAACTCTAAGAACACCTTTATGTGCAACATCCGACCATTTGTAACGTGGATGCCATCCAAATCCGTAACCTTCTGCATCGGAGAGATCTTCTATTTGGCCAGAGTCAACTCTACGTTCACCTTCGCCCAATGCCACGCTGTATTTCACTCTGCATCGATGATCGAATCCCGTGAGTCTCATCAAATAGACACTTACGTGATCCTGGCCCCGGCAACCCTCAGCTTCTTTATTCCCATAAGGATAGATAACGATACTCCAGTCAAAACCACCGAAGGTAAAGCAATCGGTCTCAAGTTTATTTGACTTTGCTTGACCAGTCGAGAAAACCCCAGTTGGCATTCTAAGTTCTGTCATGTATACCGTACGAACATTAGCCATTGACAACTCCAACTGAAATTCGCCATTGGTATCCGCAAAGTTACGAGAATAGAGATCGGATACTGGGATGTAGTTTCGATTGCCTTGGGCTGGCAATTCGTAAGTGAATTTTACTCGTTTCCCAGAAAAACCTTCGTTCATCGAGAAATGTTCTCGATTTAACAATGTGAACGTGAAATCGACGTAAACTCGAAGATTCCGCGATGCACCCCGCCATACCAGGTATACACCTAATACCTGAGAATACATTAGAACAATTTAGAAATTCATTTGAACACATAAAATATATATATACTGTATATATCTCGTGAATTGTGTATTTTATGATCAGTGAAAATGTGGTGTAACTCGTTGTGGTATAATAACGTTTAGAAATGTTACGATGCATCGTAAGCTTGATATTATTACGTAAACACACACATACACACAGACAAGTAAATTGTCCTGGAACAATTAGCACGAAGGATTAAAATCATCTCTTAGAATAATAAGAGTCATCATTTATTCTAGTTGTGTATACGTAATAAGAAATATATATTGCCATATTTTAGTAGTAAAAGGTGATAAAAGTGGAATTCATTTGCAAGTATCATAAGATATTATTTTGCGAGATTAATTACGTATTTACGTATTAACGCCATGGCACCGCAGCAAAAATTTTGCTAATGCGCCAATAAAGAGCAATCTTGTTGTTCGCACACAACAACCTTGTTGTTTGCACATAGCAACCGTCAGGATTTCGTCAGGGTTTCGTCAGGGTCTCGTTAGGGTTTCGTTAGGGTTTCGTCAGAGTCTTGACATGGTTTTGTCAGGTTTTCGTCAGCGTTGCGTCAGGATTGCATCAGGGTTTGGTTAGGGCTGCTTTAGGGTTGCGTCAGGGTTTCGTCATTTTTTATTGCTACGAAAATTCGTATTTTGGATTTGCCAAAAACAGAACAAGATATGTCGGCCCATTTTCCACCGAAATCGAAATTGACCACTTTTTATAAATAAAATGTTTTGAATTTTGAAAGTGTTTTGATTTTAAATAACATTTTTTATTTTATTATTTTTCGCAATAATTAAAGGTTTATTTCTGCGCGTTAGCGGAATTTTGCTGCGTTGGCGTTAATACGTAAGTACTTAAAGGATGATACAATTTAAACGAAATGTTACGAAATCTTATGAAATCATATCGATTTTGAACACGTATCAGTGTTTGATAATACAACCAAAATAATTTTGGATAATGTGAGTGTGTTAAGAATAATGAAAAATATAGTCAATTACACTTACCTTGTCTCCACGTGAAAATGCTACAGCCCATCTTTGAAAACCACAAACTAATTCCTTGCTAGTGACATCCCTTTCTGGATCGCGTACGACACTTCGGGTTACGACGAATGAAAATACCCGCGTGCCGCTGCGATCTGGCAGTTGCACGAATCTGTAAAGTAAAGCCATCACCGCATCTCGATGATTTCAATTCGTGTGACCTCCTTCAAGCTTATCTCAGAAATTAATATAAATATCTTCTTTTGTGTTCTTTTTCTTCTTCTTTCCTGAAACATAAAAAGAAAAACTGAGATGTAACATTTGTTCCAAAAATTTGTAATCATCGTGAAAGAATTATTATTATTATTATTATTATTAAAACATTATAATGTTTATTAATTAAATATTATAAATAATTATGTGCATATTATTTATAATTTAATTTTTAACTATTTTTGCAACTATCAACCGCCATAAATGTGTCATTCAAAGTAACGTAAATAAAATTTAGGATTATTTTAGGTATATAAGTTTGTTTCCGCTATTCTCCTACAGATGGCTTATAGAAGAAATGGCGGAAGCAAAATTGCACACCTATTATATGTATATTCATATTTTTTTGTTAATAATAAAAAAATGGAATTTCTTTCTTTTTCCTTTGATTAATGTAACGAATAAAATTATGTAGTAGAATGTAATAAAAAGTGAAGTGTAATAAAAATTGTTGAATGTTATATCAAGATTCGAAAGCTTTTGTACAAAAAATGGATACACTTTTTAGAAAGAAAAATGAGTAGTGGAAAGAAAGGAAGGAAGGAAGGAAGGAAGAGTAAATTATATAGGATGACCTTTTTGAAAGTATCATTCATTTGAAAGCACGAAAAGTCGTGAGAAACTTCAATTATATATATATCTATAAGGACTATTTTACAAGCTGAAATTCTCTTTTTCTACGTACTCCACCTCCACCTCCACCTCCTCCTCTTTTACTGGGTGGTGCTTTCACTCGTCCGAGATTTAATCGGATTTCATTTTGAAAAGTATTCCCAACGTAACGTGAATCGCCTTTGTGGTATTAATTGCTATCTATTGCAAAGGATTATTTTTAGTTCGAATCATAAAAGTGATAGGATAGGTACTTGCTTGTATAGAATTTCTTTTTCTTTTTTTTTTTTTCTTTTCAGATTTTACTTTTTTTTATTTCTATTTTTTGTTTTTTTTTTTTTTTTGTCAATTTGCGAAATATTCGCGCCACATAAGATTTTCGATTGAATTGAAATTAGCGCTTTACGTCAAATTTTGTGTTTTTTTCTTTTGTTTTTCTTTGACACATCGGTCGGTTGAATTAAAAAATTACAGTAATTTTGAAAAAATGTAAATAATTTAGCCAAAAAAAAAAAACAAAACAAAAAAAAGAAAAGGATTTATTGTAAATAGAATTTTAAATATTCAAATTCATCAGTAGAAATATCGAAAATAATTTTTATTTGGTTTGTTGGTTTTGGTGATTTTATTTTGTATTCGTATACTCTTTTTAAGGTTTGATAATAACAAACAAAATATAGGTTAGTATTTCGTTAACAATTAATAAAAAAAAATATATATATATATATATATATATATATATTTATATAATTCTCTTATTAATATAAGAAACAAATGTGTGTTGTTTTGTAATCGACGTTTAGAAAGAAAAAAAATGTCGCAAGCAATTAGAATGCAGAAACGTAAGAAGGACGATAAACCGGAAATATTTCGGGAGAAAATACTTTACAGAGAATGGGCACGTCGTTTTACAACCATAGAAAAAAATCTCGAAGCTGTGACATATTATGAAAAAGCTATGAAAGTTGCTGACGAGGATGACGTTAGGGCACTTTTAGGTCTTTGCAGAGCACAGTTTAATTTTACTAAGTACATCGATGCTGCTAAAATTGCGGAAAAATGCATGCAATTAGGTATGAAATTTTATATATATATATATACAAATATCAAATAAAATGATTGATTTAATGAAAAAAAAAAAAAAATAAAAATATTTCCAAAAAGATCCAAACAATTATCACGTAAAGGAAATGAGAGTCGATACGTTATATCGAATGGGAGAATTTTGCTATAGTTTGGTCCATGCTTACAATGGTTTCCGGCAACGTAGAATGCCCTTCGAATTGAGCATTTATCGGGCCAATGAAACAATAGAAACTTGTGTTGGTAAGAACACTGTACCGGATGCTTTAAAACGTCTTTTACCTTGGATCCAAAAGTTGCAAGAATATCGTAAAGTATTGATCGAAAAGCTCAAATTGGAACCAGACGAGTTCGAAGGTGAGAGAAAATAAATAAAAAGAAAAAAAATAAGGGATACTTCGATCCATATTTTCTATTCAAATATTCGATATCTTATTTCTCAAGTGACGATTGAATTCATTTACTTGTTCTTATTACTTTTTTTTTTTTTTCTATTTTTCTTGATACGAAATTGACTGATAAAGTTGCATAATAATCGTTCAATACAACGAATTGATTAAACTTGTATATATATATATATAGGTTGAGGTAATATTTATTTGTTTTTTTTTTTTTATTAAAAATATTCATGTAAATTGGATATGAAAGTTTATAGTAATTTTTAATTCAAAAATTATACTCCATTTCACGTTTTCATTTATAAATATATATATTATATTATATTATATTATATTATATTATATAACCTAACTTAACTTTAAGTTATATTCTAACCTTAAAAAAGAAACCAACTTAAGAATATTAATAATTTATTCCCAACCAAATATATATGTTTATAATAATTAAATATTAATTAATTTAATAAATTATTGAAAATTCATAATATTGATCCTTTCGTTACTACTTTTATCAACCTATATATTTATATAGGGTGGTCATATTTTACGAACAAATTTATAATGAACGATACTCGTATCTTAAAGTATGCAATAACGAAAGGGTTAAATGTCAAAAAAAAAATCAAAATAAAAAGAAGAAGAAGAAGAAGAGTTAGATGGAGGTTTAAGTAATTGATTTATCGATGACAATTAGGTATCGACGAGGATCAATCAAAGTTCAAGGTGAATGATCTGGCTGTTCAAGAAGAAGCGCACAAGGCAAAGTTACAAAGTATCATTGCCAAGATTTATTTAGGTTCAATAGCCGATGAGAAACAATTTCGTGAAAAATTGGTCAAAGATAAACAGCTTTTACAAGGACCAAATAAAGAATCTACTAAGCTTTTGCAATATCATGCACAAAGAAGTTTGAGAAAGACGAACTTTCGTCAGAGTATCATTCGTACCTCTTTTCCAATTTACGTAATGATGTTTGCTAGAGAGAAACGTACGATTGGTCATCAAGTTATGATTGAACATGAAAGAAAATTGAAAAGATACAATCTTATATTACTTGCTGATCATTTATTACGATGTTTGAATGAGGCTAGAATGGATAAAGATTATCCAAGATTTTTCAGGTATTTTAATTTTTGTGATATTTATGTATTATTAACGCCATGACACCGCAGCAACAATTTTCGCTAATGCGCCAATAAAGTGCAATCTTGTTGTTCGCATAAAACAATCACGTTGTTTGTACATAGCAACCGTTAGGGTTTCGTCAGGATTTCGTCAGGATTTCGTCAGGGCTTTGTCAGGGTTGTGTCAAGGTTGCGTCAGGGTTGATAGATACGTCAAATATTGAAATAATAATAATCATGTATAAAATTATCATTGTAAACTAGTGTTGCATTTTATCGATCTATTATTATTCATACGTAGAAGCAAACACACTCTCGTGCTTAGAGGTAGTACATTTGACAATCAATATTATATTTGTTCAGTCTTGCCATTTCCCACGACGCATGTGACACGATACAATAAAGATGCAACAACGGTAATGTCAGAGGTGACGTTTAATTGATAACGAAATATCATATCTTTAGATAGATTGTTTTCAAAACAATTCAAACAAATGTTCAATGAACTCAACTTATATTTTCTCATATGACACTAAATTGATTCTACATATAATAATAATAATAATAATAATAATAATAATAATAATAAATTTAATAATATCTACAAATATATATTTTTTATATTTGTAAACGATAAATAACCTAACCCATATTTAACTTTAGATACGTAAATCGTACAAAGGACTTATTTGATTCGTACTCTATCAAGATGTTTCCATTAAAGAAAAAATGTTTAAACACTCTTTACAAAATGATCGCGTGGGTTTACATAGATACGAGAAATGTAATGCAATACGATGATGAAGAAACAAAGATGAGATATTTGAAGCATCATTTATTATTACGATTGACACGATTACCAAGAGACAGGGAATTAGCGTGGGTGAAAATAACAACTCGTAAAAATGAATTACAAACGTTTCGTCGTAGATTGGCATTGGCATCGGAACCATTGGAATTAGCATGGCTGTTTCACGATTTTTCCAAATTTCTCATACAGTTGGGTCGTTACGATCTTGCTAGATATTATGCTAAAAAGTCACGTGACTCGGCTATTGAAGCTAAATGCGAACAATGGGTACTAAATGCCAACCACATGACTATGCTAGTCGAGCTCTCTCAAAACAATCGTAACGAGGCTAAAGAGGATGCAGTTGCTGCAATAGCCATTTCTAAAAAGCTTGGAATCGATTTTCTGGTACATTTCATATTTAACATTTATCTTTAATACATAAAAGACAAAAAAAAAAACATTTCATATTTTTTCTTACATTTAACGTTGTCTAAAGTTTTATCAGTTTCATTTGATTTTTGTTTTTTGTTTTTAATTCAACAGGTAGATTTTTACACGAGAATTTCGAACATACTCGATGAGTTGGATTTCGACAGGTTGATAACAACAACAGACGGTATTGCATTTAGACAACAGCTTATACTCGAACTTATGCCAGAAGAGATGAAAACCCAAGTGGATTTTCTTTTTCGCAGTATGGATGTAGTACCAGCAAAACGTAGACTATCCGTAATGCCTGGTTGTAAACCAGTCGACCGTAAGTTCAAGATGTCCTGCAAACGGAATACGATATTACCAAGTCCACCGAAGGATCCTGAAAAGGAAGCTAGACAAGCTTTGCTAGCACAATATGCACCGTCAAAAGAAAGACCTGGTTTTTTAGATTTTCAAGATTACGAGTGAATGTCAACATATGACATATGATATAACAATCTGATAAATAATGACAATTGGATTATTCATATTTTCATAGAATTATCAAATCGTTGTCTTTTATTTGTCTTATATTTATGATTCACAATCCTTTCACGATTTCTCAAATATTCAAAATTCTGTAAACAGTTACAGTTATCATTGTTTTAGTTAATTGCAATCATACACCTCTACTTGGATTAAATAATAATATTAGTATATTTGTTTTAACATTTATTTATATTGTTTTAATATAATTATTATTTGTTAATTAGTATGTAAATAAAATGTAATTAATTGCAAAGGACTTGGTGTGGACAATGTTTTAATTTAACATTTTATTTTTGTACCTTTTAAAGATATATATTTATTTATAATATAATATAATAATAAATATATATATAATTATATTTATATAGTATAATAATATTATATAATACTAGTATAGTATTATACTAGTATTGTAATAGTATACAATACTATACTAGTATAGTATTTTATATTTACTATACTATATATATAATATTATATAATATTAGTATTATAATATTAATTTTTATATAGTACTAGTATACTACTAATTACTACTAGTTAGTATTAATACTAGTATAGTATTATATAATATTATATAATATTAGTATTATAATATTAGTTTTTATTTAGTACTAGTATAGTATTATATAATATTAGTATTTCAATATTAGTTTTTATTTAGTACTAGTATAATATTATATAATATTATATATATAAGATTAGTATTATAATATTAGTATATACTAATATATATAATATAATATTATATAATACTAGTATAGTATTAATACTATATTTAGTAATTAATACTAGTTAGTATTAATACTAGTATAGTATTATATAATATTATATAATACTAGTATTATAATATTAGTATATACTATATACTATTATATAATACTATATACTACAATATATATTGTATATTATATAATATAATATAATAAAAAAATGTTAATTTAATTTTATAAAATTAAACATCTTGCAGTCAAGTATTTTCCATAATTTATTTCAATAAAAATATGATTCTATTAAAATTCATCATCTTACATGAATTTTATTTTAAAATTTTCAATTTGAAATTTTTCGATTGATCGATGACAAAAACAATAGAGTTAACACAACGTTTGATATTTATCTAAGAAGAAAATGTTTTTTTAGGTTATGTCTAACGTTTATAACTTGTTAGGCTTGCGCTTCACTTCCACTAACTTATTTTCAAGCATGAGAAAGTTTCTCATTCTTTTTCAAATATGATAATGTAAATCTAAAATGACGTCGACGTTGATAAGTACTAGCTCGAAAACGAGATCCGTAACTATACTGACTGACGATGATATTAAAGATGAATTTGGTAATATTGAAGAAACGAAAAAGGCTGTCGAACGTGCGATAAATCGTGCACGTAAAAATACACAAAGTACCAACAATAATAATAATAATAATAATAATAATAATAATAATAATAATAATAATACGACAAGTAATTTGATTGGAAAAGATCGACGTTTTGCTCAAGCATTGCATCAAGAAGCTGATCAATTATATCAAAAGTACGATCTTACGTTCATTTTGAATCACCATTTTGTTTTTTATTTTATTTTTCATAAATAGTTGTTCAACTAAATTAAGTAAAATAATGATTTGATTTTATTTCATACAAAATATTTGTCATAGTTAGCATCAAATTTCATAGTATCAAACTTTAAACACCCTGTATAACTAGACCCGCGTAATTCAAATAACTTAATAAAATTAATACCCGAAATAATGAGATAACAAATAAATATTAGAATTGTTGTAAAGTCATGCGAATGAAATGTTAACAATATTGTTAAACGTTTAACAAATTTACCAATAACAGTTGTTAACAATAATATTAATATTAAGTTAAATCTAAAGTCATGAGATTAATTGGTTGATTGCTAAAATAACAAACATAATAATACTATATATATATAATTATAATTGAGTATAATGAAATGTTTAATTACAATAATTCTAGAGGGGATTACGAGACAGCATTGGTTTTGTATCACAGAGCTGCAAACATTTGTCCTAGGGATGTTAATCATAATGCGGCAGTTAGACGTACGGCAACTATGATTAACACATGGCAAAATTCATCGAAACGTTTAAGAAAGTTCATGTCGAAAACGAATCCTGATTCGGAACTGACGATAGCACTTTGCCCTGAAGCGGCAGCCATTAAAGCATCTAATGTTCTCAAACAGTCTCCAGATTTCAACACTGTTAACAAAGTTCTTAAGTAATTTCTAACACGTTTCACATTACCAATATATATATATATATATATATATATATATATATATATATATATATATATAATATTATATAATAATATAGCGCTATATATAATATTACTAAATTTATATAAAATTACTAAATATAGTATTATATTTATAATATAGTATATACGATATAACTAAATATATAAAATTACTAAATATATTACTATATAAATATAATATTACTAAATTTATATAAAATAACTAAATATATAATACTATATTTATAATATAGTATATACAATATTACTAAAATATAAAATTACTAAAATATAAAATTACTAAATATAATACTATATATATAATATTATATATATATTTGTTGAAAATGCGTTTAAAAGCTTATAATTGAAACTTTCATCAAAAAAAAGAACTAAAAAACAAATAAGATACATAAATAATATATTTAAAACATAATTTTATGATGAAATGTAGTTACTTCGACGAGCATGAAAATTTATGGAAAGGATCATCGTCAATTAACACGAGTATAACAAAATTACGTTTGACACGATCAAACGTTATATTAAATCGTATGAAAATGATGGCAGAGACAAATTTGAAAAAATTAGAAACTGCATTTCATTCTGGTAATGTTACTACAACTGTCAAATATGCGAAAGAATTGTTAACAATGTCAAATGGAATTGAAGAAACTAAGAGATATGAGACAGAGGCATATCGTTATTTGGCCTTGACACACGTTATGTTAGGTAGACACGACATTGCTGTAAATTATGTCGCTAAAATGATTTATATCGCGAAAATGAGCGAAGATTCGATATTAATGTCGCAAGCATTGGTTACATTGGGCAAGGTACATTTGAGTTTTGATCATTTGGACGCGGCAGCTAAAGCTTGGGAACATTTGTCGAAAAGTTTAAAAGAATTATCACCTATTTTACGTGCTTGGATCAATCACGAGATTGGACGTTGTCATTTGGAAACTGGTCAATTTATGAAAGCATTTGACATGGGTACACGTACTATGGAAATTGCTGAAGATATTCTTTCGAATAAATGGATACTTCATGGTAAACTTTTACGTGCACAAGCATTGGTTCAACTGGGTAGATTTTCCGAGGCCTTGGAAGAATTCAGGATTTGTGCTAGGATCAGCGAAGAGGAAGGTGACACACCAATGCTATCCTACATTCAAAATCTTATCGTTGATTTGACGAGTCTCTTGAGAAAAATAACATTTTCTTCCAAAACTCAAATAGGATTGAACAAATATGTTGATGATCAATTTCAAGATGATTCAATTATAACAAATGATACTGTTATATCTTCTTTGTGTTCATCGTCACAAAATTTAGAAGAAGAAGAAGAAGATGAAGAAGAAGAAATGAATGAACAAATGAACGGTAATTCAACATCAAGAACATTTCGTAAAGAATTTGAAAATTCAACGAGTGCTGAAGTAAGACTGACTAATAGTAGTAATAGTACGACGTCCTTGAAAAGTCAGGTAACTAATGCTACCTACGTTATCGATAAAACGACTTGTATGCAACATCAAGCGGAAATGGGTAATAAAAAGAAGAAGAAGAAGAAGAAGAAGAAGAAGATGAATAATAATCAAGTAAATGTAAAAGAATCATTAAATGAATGTATTTTTGATAACGAAGATTCTCAAGATGAAAATGAAGGTGTAGGAGGGGAGGAGGAGAGGAGGGTGGTGGTGGTGAAGGTGGTGGGAAAAGAAAGTCACAGATATTTGAAAGAAATCGATCAAATAAATTCAAAGGTGGTAGAATACGATTCGAACGATGATTCGAATGAGATGTTGCTAAGATGGAAAATGGTACAAGAGGATGAGAAAAAAGTTGAAGTAAAAGAAGAAGAGGAAGAGGAAGAAGAGAAAGAGGAAGAGGAAGAGGAAGAGGAAGAAAAAGGGGCAGAATCTTCGGATAAAATGATAGAGATCATTCGTGTCGCTTTGTCCATGTCGAAAGAGGAACT
This sequence comes from Polistes dominula, assembly GCF_049000335.1. Taxonomy (NCBI): domain Eukaryota; kingdom Metazoa; phylum Arthropoda; class Insecta; order Hymenoptera; family Vespidae; genus Polistes; species Polistes dominula. Next base: position 953,402 of record NW_028300915.1, read on the forward strand.
ACGTTCAATCGAGAAAGTCCATGTCGTTGAAAAACCAACCACTACGACGAAGACTAAGACGATCGATAAGACGACGGATTCGGAATTTCGGCGTAGGAAGAAGTCTCGTGAGGATTCTAAGAGAAATGATGTCGGTGATTCGATTATAAAAGGAAGGATGATGCGTCGTCCTGACTTTCTTACTCGTTCATCTTTCACTAAAAATAATCCTTGTTAATCGATTTTAATCTTATCAACGAAATATTATATATATATATATATATATATATATATATATATATATATATATATATATAGAGAGAGAGAGAGAGAGAAAAGTTTTATTTTTTATTTTATAATATTTTTTAAACCACTTTGTTAGAGAGGTAATTGAAAATTTGTAAAGATAGTATTGGTTGTGACAAAATTAAATAAAATTAAAAATTATATATATATGGAAGTATAATTTAATTTTATTTTAAATTTGAAAGAGAAGTTTATTGGTTACGACAAATTAAATAAAATTAGAAATTATATATATATAATATAATATAATAAAATATATCTTCTTAATATATATATAAATTACGTGTCACGTTGTTTGTCCGCAATGTACTCCTAAATTACTGAATCAATTTTAATAAAATTGTGCACACTGTGTGCAGTTTCAACCAATTTGAAAGATAGGATAGTTTATATCTTCTTAATATATATAAATTACATGTCACGTTTGTTTGTCCGCAATGTACTCCTAAATTATTGAACCACTTTTAATAAAATTGTGCACACTATGTGCAATTTCATCCAACTTGAAAGATAGGAGATAGTTTATATCTCAATTTATAATCGCAATATTATTTTATTGCGAATTATTTGTTTTATTAACAAAGAGTCATAATTATCTCTGTTAGTTTAATTAAATTTTATTTTTTATTTTTGTAAATATTCTGCACAAAGATAATAAAAATTTGATATCACTTAAACAATGTAATATTCAGATATTGAAAGAATTCACCGGATTATTTTACGTATTAAATTAAAAAAAAAAAGTTTATTATATTATTATAAGAAAATAGTTGTTACGTATATAATTATCCGATTTTTCAGTATCTTATATTTCAACATAGTTTAACTTTAGATTTTAAACATGATACCGCCAGAAATAACGAGGAGGAAGGTATCGTTAATTACAAAAGAAAAAAAAACCCCCCAAAAAAAAATTGTTTTAAAAACTTCACAACGTTGAGGAGGAATCGAATAATTTGCAAGTAAAAAAACCAAAAAGAAAAAAAAAATTGTCCAAATTTTTACTCGAATAATTCAACGATATGAGAATTAGGGGAATTCCCCATTATTACTATCTGGTGACATTAATGACAATTTGCAATTTGTAATATGTCATTTGATATTATTTATATATCAGCACATATGTTTCGTTGGATTAATTATGCTCATGGAATTTTGAAATATTACAATTTCATATTCATCCTTCTCTCCTTTCTTTTTTATTTCTTTTTTTTTTATTTGTTTTTCTTATGAAATATTAAACATGTGTTACTTAAACGTATTGCTGTCGAGTAACATGATAACAAGGTGAAAACACATTTTTCTGTTTTTTTT